>NW_016108111.1:164486-169652 GCF_001604975.1 Cebus imitator | reverse complement strand
AAAAAAAAAAAAAAAAGATGTAGAACTTTCACAGAATGCTGTGGGGCTGATGATGAGGTCAATGGACATTTATAGAACAGACTATAACAATATATTTAAAACCATGATTGATAGGGTAATTTCACTTTGCTTTCTTTGAGAGTCAAAGAAGAGATTATGGAGAGCAACCACTTTGGCTGAATTCAGAGGTTTAGACATGAGAGAAATCATCATTCCTGTGGGCACTGCAAATAATTTAGCATGACTATAGCTCGGTGTGTGCACAGGGAGTGTGATGGGAATGAGACTGGGAACCAGGGGGTGCTCAAATCACAAAGAATCCAGTGTAAGTACAAGTGATCATATATATCCCAGTTTGCCCAGGACAGTTAGGCAGTTTACCAGTTTATCCTAGTGTCACACAAGTAATTAGTAACAATGCCTCCTTTCACTCAGAAAGATGAAATAAATGCTATGTCTTCTTTACTTACAAGTCATAGTAACAATTTGTTTGTCAATCTACCTGCAGTAGGAAGCAAAATTTTGGTTTATCTGAAGAGACCGAGATGAATAAATCATGGCTTTGAAGTTTCAGAACTTTATAGATTAGTGGAACATGAGATTAGACATGCACACAGTAACTGCTATTTTTCTCCCTACCAGGTGAATCTCGAAAGCCTTTATGCAAGATCTGGCTTTTGGGGAGACCTTGCCTGAGACCTAGGGTTTGGATCTATAGTCTCTTTGTACTCAATAGTCCAAGAGGCTCAAATTTACATACAGGAACAACTTTCTAATCCTCTTGGTTACTTATAAATGTTTAAAAATCAGTATGATATTAGAAAGCACAAAATTAATTGGTATCAATTGATATCTTTAATGATTAAAGAAATGAAAATAAAAGTTCATTAAAACCACAGTTTACACCATAACATTCTTGATTAGACAGTTGGATTTTTGAAATCCACTTATATTCAAAGCCCGTTCTTTGTCAAGATTTAGAAAAATATGGCTGTTCAGGCAATAGAAATAAATTAGCATAAATGATTAGGTTTGTGATCCTACCAACTTGACAGTTGAAAAAGGGAGAACTAGACAGTAGCAAACCTTCTGGACTGTGGATCTGTTATATGATTAACAAGTGTTTCCACCATCCCAAAGGCAATCAGGGGTCATTCTCACTCTGAATTGTCCCTGCTAATAAATTATTTTTTCATGGTTCAGTCTCATAATAGTTTGTGAAAATGTTCCAGGTTTATCTGATGGTTAAAGCATCATGACTCTAAGCCTTGCCAAGTTAGAGTAGGGACTGTTTAGTTTTCCTCAGTTTTGTGTGTGATTTTATGTTCAAATTCTATTATGCACATACACTGCATTTCCTAAAACTGCAAAATTTGATTAACTGGAAACTCATGCCTACCTCATCTGTATGGTTCACCTTCATAGCTCTGTGTCTTCTATCTCTGGTTGCTTCAATTGCCCGGTCTAGTAAAAGATACTACAGATTTAGAATAGCAATCAAAAGACATGTATGTCTAAGTAACGAAAGCAAGAGGCATTACTGAAAATTGGCAGAATGCAAGGAATCCCTTTATTATTTAGTATTTCCATAAAGTGAGCACTTTACAGAGATTCACTTTATTATTCATGAAACCAGCACTAAATTTACCACATTTCAGAGACACAGTACCTGGGACTTGGCAGTGATATGATTTGTCTAAGGCAATAAAGCAGCTCTATCAAATTGGAGACATAGAATATAAAGAATCTGAATATTCATGACTTTTATTTACCCTTTCTGGGCTATCAGGAATGATTCTTAGGATTGTTATTATAACTTGTGCTGAACAACCACTTTTTTGAGGATTTATAGCAGTGTCTGAAAGTGAAAGACTTACATGGCAATCATAACAAAGCACAATAGAGTGCTCATTTGTAAAAGTAAAGAGAGGATGTGAGTCTTATTTACCCCTCTGCTTCCTTCCAAAGACCACTTTACATATATTATCCCATTGATCTTTAAATATCTCTATCTTGGAAGGAGTAACTAAAGTAATTCCCCTAGTGAAAGCCTGAGGAGATTAAATGATTCGCTCAGGGTCACACTGTAAGTCCTTCGTTGAGAAGTCAGTCTTTGTGCATTCTGTTCTAATACTGTACTTTGTGTCCAACTGGGTAAATTAACTTGGATTTTTGAATAGTGCTTACACAAGACCTTTTCTAAAAGGCTCAAATGAAAGCTAACATACAGGACTGCAGCAGAAAATAATTTCACTTCCTGCCAACAGGATGAGGACAAGAGGGACAAATGGAGTTACAGGAGAGGGTGATTAAAAAGAGTGGTGGGAAAAACCATAAAGGGAGGCCCAGAGCTGAAGCCACAAAAAATCAAATTGGAAGCTGAGACTAGAAAGGGTGAGTGGTTGCAACTTAGTGTGTGAAATGCAATTCCATATCATTATGACTTTACTTGTTCAGAGAGTAATAGAGTTGGACAGCAACCTGAGAGATCACTGAGTGTGGTGTTTGCCTTCAAGCAACTAAATAGCTGACGATATAGGATTGCGAAATGTCAAGACTCTCAGTACAAAAAAAAAAGACTATTTTCCCGACTTACCCAATAGATTATTTTTCTGTGTTTTGCTATAACACTACAAGTACGTTAGGTATACATGTGTTTGTACATGTGTTTGCTTATATACAAACTACATACATACTCACATATATGTTATAGATGGAACATATTGAAAGAGAAAAAGAGTTGTATTTATAAAGCAGTTTTTAGGCTCTAATAACTTTCATATATTTTCTTCATTTGAATCTCACAACAGCACTATGAGGTAAGGGGACATATATTATTAGTCTCAATGTAGAAATTGATAAATGAATGCCTCAAAGTGACAGTTGACTGTGTTTAAAAATTCAAGTTTATCTACACCTTTGCTGAATGTGACTTAACATGTAGATTTAAGTATATTGAATATTTCATCAAAAATAATGCGTTAAAAATTTGAAAGTCCAAGGAAGAAAAAAATTTCCCATAAAATCTGATTAGGCTCACAAAATAAATCTGACACAGGTAAAAGATGCATTTTCAGTTGATTTTGTATTTCCCTAATTTTGTAATGAGAGATATAATTGAAAAATAAGGGAAACATTTGTAATATAACCCTAAAATATATATTTTTTAAATTGGACATCTTACATTGCAGTCTGAGAGCAAAGTGGTTAGGTTTTACGATTCCTTGAAATTGAAAATTATACATCTTAAGGTTATTTTAAATTAGAATATATTTATTTTCCTTTACATTTACAGTATTTTTATGTTGTGGTGCTAAGACTGTAGGTTTTGCTTTCATGTACAGCACTATGGTTTTAACAGGGCTTAATCTGCAGAAAACCACTGTCCTTTAACGGCTCTCTTTCTAAAGTGTAATCTATAACAATTCCTAGTCTATTCTGCATCCAGGGTTGGTCCTGTGACTATTTTCTACCAAGGGCATATGTATAGATTGTTTACTTAGTGAGTATACTTTCTTCATTCTTTTTTGTCTCATTAGGTTCCTAAATGCAGGGTATGGTAGAGCCACAAAATGGATGGAACCTGGGTTCTTGAATCACTGCACGGAAGAAAGCCACCCACCTTGACACATCAGGGCTGATGATTAAAAATGTGGAGATTATTTGTAATAATGGCTAGGATTACCTTAGCTAAGGTACACATGCAAACTCTACCTGTGTCTCTCTTCTGTCTGTCTATCTGTCTCTCTCTCTCTCTCTCTCTGTATCTCTGCTTTTGTTTTAAAAAAAGAGGCTCAGAATTCTACATTTTCATCTTTTCCTTCATTTACTAGCAACTTATTGTCAACCTCTGCCTCATGTCTCATAATCTACTTACTATCACATTCTTCACTCAGGCGTATCCATCTGCTTCTATTATATATTCTCTATTCTTCTTCAGGAGCATCCCTGAGTTCATATACTCTTTTTTTTTTCCCATTGCCATTCCTTTTCATTTTATTCACCATTTCTCATGTGTATTTCCTCTAACCTGCTCAAAGTCAAGGACTCTCTTTATCTCTCTATCCCATTCAGGAAATGTTTGAAAAATGAAGACTTGTATTCTCATACATATATAGTGAGTTATTTTTCCCTCACTCTGTGCAGAAGTCAATGAATATGGACATATCAAAGTTAGAGGTATTCTTACGTGTAACATTTTTTATATTTAGGAGTATTTCATTAAAATAGATTATTAGAATTCGGATTACTGAAATTACAATATTCTTTAAATACCTTATCTTCTGCTACTTATACATAAATATACATAAATGGTAGACAACATCATTTAAACACGTGTCTTCATTTCATGTTGCAAATATTTTTATCCCAATGTTATATGGCTAGTATTATTTATTCATTATAAAGAACTATTGTTATTATATTCATTGTGAAAGTATACTCACCAAATTGACAGCAATCATTACTTTTGAAAAAATATTTTTCTTGTGCAAATATTATGATCTTTAATAATTATGATAATTTGTAATTTATATTCATGGCTTACCTGATAAAATCATTCTATGTCTTAACATTAACTTTGATTGCATAAATATTACATTAGCTTCAATCACATAAGAATTTTAGGAATTAAGTTAAATAAATATGAAGGAAATGGATCAAGCTTGAGTGTAAAAACCCCAAGTACATACAAATGGATTTTATTTTGTTTTAAAAGTTTTGTCTGTTGGAAAATATTCATTAAATTATGATGGCTATATTAATGAAATAACACTTTCATATGAAAGAGAATGGGGAAAATATATAATTAGTTTTCTACTGCTGACATAACAAATCATCACAAAGTCAGTGTCTTAAAATGCAATGTATTATCTCACAGTTTTCTAGGTCAGAAGCACAGGTGGGATCAGACAATCACTCTGCTCCCATTCTCATAAAGCTGAAACCAAGGTTTTAGTCATCCTGGACTCTGTGGAATTATGAGGTATGATGCTAGAGAATAATCCACTCCCAAGCTCAGATAGGTTGTGGGCAGAATTCAGTTCACTGCGGTAGAGATGTGGTCCTTGTTTCCTTGCTGGCTGTTAGCCAACAGCAGCTGTTCTTCAGCTACTTAAGGCCAGCATACACACACACACACACACACACACACACACACACACACAC
>NW_016108111.1:131274-163316 GCF_001604975.1 Cebus imitator | reverse complement strand
GTTGTTTGAGACAGAGTCTCACTCTGTCACACAGGCTGGAGGTGCAATCTCGGCTCACTGCAACCTCTGCCTCCTGGGTTCAAGTGATTCTCCTGACTCAGCCACCTGAGTAGCTGGGACTACAGGAGCACACCACCATGCCCAGCTAATTTTTGTATTTTTAGTAGAGATGAGGTTTCACCATGTTGGCCAGGATGGTCTTGATCTTTTGACCTCGCGATCCACCTGCCTCAGCCTCCCAAAGTGCTGGGATTACAGGAATGAGCCACTGCATCTGGCCATGTCTCAAATTTTTAAAAGATTTCCATTATAAAAACTATTCTGACTTAACACTATATAGTCAGTCAAATTTCCTTTACTGGGAAAACATCTCTGGATGGAAATAATAGAATAGATTTGTCTTAGAAAATTGTATAGAAAATAATATAATCCTGATCATATAATGTGAATATAATATCAATATAAATACCAATAATATCAATATTATAATTCTGATCATAATATAATATGTGTAAAGGGTCTAGTAAAATGCCGCAAGTGTGCTTTCCTGTTCATTTTTTAATTCCCCAGACCCAAAGTTCACTTTGTGTAGAGACATGGCCATAGATCCCTATTTAACAACTCTGTCTTCAGGTATGAATAGTTGTGTACTCCTGGGCCATGAGGAGCCCAAAGTATACACTATTAACCAATAGCTGAAAGTAATATGGCCCAGAAACGATGACTATAGGGAATGCAGAGAACAAAATGCATGCTTAAGTGTTCTAAGAAGACATGTAGTACATGCCAGTGTAAAATTCAAACAATATATTACTTGACCAGCACATCATGTTTTCAGGTAAGGACAATGGCAGGAGATTGAAAGCTGGCATGGAATTTAGGAGGTTTTATATCTAAGTACACTCCTAAAATGAAAACCTAATAAGTTATTCATATATACCTATGTAATGAAGATAGATGAAAACAAATGGTTGAACTTGGCAGTAGCAGTAAAATTCAAAATAGCTACACTTTATTGAAGTTATATGCTAAGCAGTTGGTCTACCAATATTTTTAATCTGCATAACAAATTTAAGAGATGGATATTAGTTTCCTTATTCTGTACCCTGAGAGGTTCAGCTCAATTAATTCGTCTAAGGTAACATGGCTTATAAGTGAAAAATATTGACTTTTAACCTAAATCCTGTGCTTTTTTACCATTATGTTGCTCTGCTTATTTTAGGAATCAAATACTAATCACTTTTTGACATCTCAGTTTACCGATATTACTTATTGCTTGAACTTTAGCTCTGGATAGTTTTTGTTAACAACAGTTACAGAAATAATCATAGAATATGAGATTCTGACTCAACAATACACTGAGAATAAAATATTACTTATTTTCTCTAAAAAGGATACTGGGCATATCATTAACAAAGACTGACTCTCATCAGTTTTAACTATGATTGTCCCTCAACACAGATAAATTCACAGAAAAAAATCATTAGCTATAAAATTGTGTGCAAATCCAACTTTGACAAATGAAATTGCTTTTTAAATGTACAATGAGGTTACTTTAATAAAAGTAATTGCATAGTCAATAATTTGGAAAATGAATAATCAATTCCTAGTTTACCATTATTTTGTAAAGTAGAATTTGACATGCTGAACATAAAATTATTTTACTGGATCAAATAGTTTCCTTTGGAGGAAATAAAATTTTGACAATATATTTTAATGCTGAATTCTTCTCAGAACAACCTCAGGATGTCTAGAATTTTATGTGGTTTTACATAACACTTCTCTAGAGCCTGTGCAAATTAGTTGTTACATTAGTTGTCATCATAAAATGTTTCTATCCATTAAAAAATATTCTTTCTATGAAAAAGCTCAGAAATATAAGAGCCCACATGAGTCTATATATTTGTGTTTTCATATATGTAGATATTAATACCTGAGTCAACAGATTTCCCATTTTCTATCAAACTAAATCTAGGCAATTTATATTAATGAAGTTTGGCCAATCCAACCCCATATGATCCACTTACAGGACTTGGAGAGTCAGGCAGTATATACATAGACTTGTGCCAGTAAGTCATTTCTGGATGTGAGCAGCATAAAGATCTTCATTTTGAACCTCAGTTTCTTCCCCAAATTTTTTCATGCCCTAGCCTATGGAGCCTCTTTCTTCAGTTTATTCAGATTTAGAAAGCTATCAGATTCTCTTTCGGATTCTGCTGTCAGTTTCTCTTATTGGAAAAGGGAGAAAAAAGTAAGACTGGACTAAGAAACAACAATATTTCAAGGTATTGAAGCAATATCTGTATAATTATATGGACTACTAAAAGATACATTAAAAAAAAAACACTCCCTTGGGGTATATTTGTTTGGATATGTATATTATAATAAACATAATAGAATCCTAGGAATATTATTTGCAGTGCCAAATAAAAGAATAAAACTAATTTTCTAATGCTCTTCTTTTATAATAAAACATTCAGTACTTGTAATTGAAAAGAAAAAGCCTTTAATTTGGTGGAATTCATATATTCCCTTATTAAACAGTATTACTTGAAATCTGGAAGATTAAAATATGAATCATACAAAGATATTATTTTCAAGTATTTTAAAGACTGATGGGAGATAATATAATATAGAACAGTACATCAGAAGAAAATAGTTCCAAGAAGAGGTATAATTAAAATGCTAAGGTGCTGGTTATGTAGTATCTCGAGTTTCAAATCTACCCTTCTATACTTTGTTTTGTGATGTCAGACCTGACTGCTTCTCCTCCTCCTCCTCCTCCTTCCTCCTCTTCCTCCTCCTACTCTTCTTCTTCTTCTTCCTCCTCCTCCTCTTCTTTCTTCTTCCTATTCTTCTTTCTTCTTCTCCTTCTCCTTCTTCTTCTGGATCTTGATTACATTTCTCTCATGAAGAAAGCACATGGCTGAAGGAAGGGCAAATGATCTACCATTTCACTGCTTGGCTTCCTGCTTCTATCAACCTCACCTCAGCATCACCTCAGGCTTGTCAACTTCACGGCATCTGGGTTAGTGCCATAGTTAATTTTTTTTCTCAATCCCGGAGGCAGGAACAAACTCCAGCCAGTTGGGGTACCTCCTTTTTGGGGTGGTCGGTCCCAACTCTGTGGAAGTCTCTTGAGTTCCTGAGGCATCAGCAGGGAAACATCTCTCTCCAAAGGTGTGGGTCTCAGCTCCACAGGAATAGGTTCCAATAACCCCAATCTCTCATCTGTTCTCCCAATCCTAAAGGTGATATCTTCTTGCAGCTACTATTTCTTCATAACTTTAGGTTTCTCCTCTTTCCTTTTAACTTCCCCACATCTGTTTAGACAATTTCTAATATAAATTATCTCTGGTAAAACAAGTGGCATGGATTCTGATTTTCTGCCCGATACAGCAATAAAACTCACGAGACAGGAAATATTCCCTTACAGATGGAGAGATCAGGGAGGGCTTCACAAAATATATGTGTTTCTACTGAGCCATGAAGGAATACTTTGATATGAGGTGACAGTGAAGGTGAGAAAAACAGAAGAGGAAGTGGCAGAGGCAGGAAAGCAGGAGCAAATATAGGGAAGATGAGTAGGTCAACTGGGCTGGAGGTTGGTTAACCGAACGGGAAGTGTGAGAGCAATTTATATCTGTCATTTGGGTGTGAGAAAAATGCAAAGTATGAGTTGGAGGACTTTTATCTAATTAACTAATATTACAAAGAAAGAAAATGTTTAAAAAAATGAAACAAAATGACAATGCATTTTTAGAAGGAATGAACTTCCTAACTTAATAACTCATTTATGGTACTACACAATCACTATGTAATGTGTTGCTATAAAACAGGGGTCCCCAATCTTTGGGCCACAGACCATTAAAGGTATGTAACCTGTTAGGAACCAGGCCACATTAGATTCTTAGAGGAGCATGAACCTTATTATGAACTGCAGGTGAGAGGGATCTAGGGTACATACTCCTTATGAGAATCTAACTAATGCCTGATGATCTGAGGTGGAACAGTTTCATCCTGAAACCATTCCTGCCACCAGCTCCTGTCCATGGAAAAATTGTCTTCCATAAAACCAGTCCCTGGTGCCAAAAGGGTTAGGGCCAACTGCTATAAAAGTGTACTATTTTATAAACTGGTAAAACAAACAAACAAAACAAACAAACAAAAAAACTTTACATGATTGTGTACTGAAATGTCCTATTTAAACGTATTTTATAAATACTTATATTAGATAGGGATATAAATTATAATTATAATGTTTGGTTTCAGCCATAAAGATCTGGATATGAACTCCCTGGGCTTAGTGTGAAATGGATTTGTGGGGTGTTTGTATTTGGACATTTGCAATTTACATACTGTTTTTGAGAAACCCGAACCATGAGTTCTGCCTCACAACTGATTTCCTGTATTTTTGAGTTTTTTTTTTTTAAACATTGGCACATATAACCCATGGAATACTATGCAGCAATAAAAAACGATGAGTTTGTGTCCTTTGCAGGGACATGGATAAATCTGGAAACCACCATTCTCAGCAAACTGACACAAGAACAGAAAATCAAACACTGCCTGTTCTCACCTATAAGAGAACACATGGACACAGGGAGGGGAGCATCACACACTGGGGTCTGTTGGGGGTGAGCAGGGGAGGGACAGTGGGCAGTAGGGAAGTTGGGGAGGGATAACATGGGGAGAAATGCCAGATATAGGTGACGGGGGGATGGAGGCAGCAAAGCACATTGCCATATATATACCTATGCAACAATCCCACATGATCTGCACATCCACCCCAGAACCTAAAGTACAATTAAAAAAAAAAAGGCTTTTTTGAGAGTTACAAAGCATACTATGTCTTTTGGGTTTCTGGTGTTGAGAGGTAAGAATATGAGCAGGTCAATGGTCACGAACAAAACTTTCAATCACCTCAGTTTTTGAAAGTGAAGATCAGATTCAACTTACACAATTCAGATTTGCCATATCTTTTCCAGGAACTTATACCTTGTAAGCATTAGTAGGTGAGAGATAAAAAATAAATCAGTATATCAATTGCTTAGTGCTTCAAGTATATATCCCATTGACCTTAATGGAAATGACATCTGAGCATCCAAGGGCAAAGTTTGGGCCATTATTATTAATGAACTCATACATAAGTGCTCATTAGTGGGTTTAAATTGTTAGTAATAACACATTAGATGTTATCCTGTATGTTTTGCTAGAGTAGTGACATGGTTAAATCAAATTTTCTTCAAAACAATTCCTGAACTATAGAGTAGTTTTAATTTGTAGCACCTTTGGATGGATTTTAAGTGGCTTTGTTGGTTTTTTAAAATAATTTCTTTCACATTAAATGCGAATTTTACCAGAATGACACACTCTGTGCTACTTACATGTGCAAAAAACAAACAAAAAAATCCTGGCAATTGGAAAAGTGAAAAAAAAAAGTAAAAAACCAAAAAACCAAACCAAACCAAACAAAATCAACAAACCAAACTCCGATCTATTATGACTATCTAAAATAGAACAAGGTTTCTTCATATCTTTATACTGTACTCATCTACTTAAATGTCTCCTTCTAAACCAAAACAACTGGTCAGTTCCAATTGATGTTACTGGAGGATCACTTTAATGAAATAAATCAGTCCATAAATTTGTTTTCAAAAAGAGTATCCAAATGTGTAAAAATGTTAAAATTTTAATTTTCACATAGATACAACCTAAATCTGTATCATAAGTGGGACAGAGAATTAAAAAGTTTAATTAATTTAGATAATTCAAAAGCACATATTATTTTCTTGTGAGAAGAAAAAAAGTGATAAAATGTCAACATTGTATGCCTGTATTAGTTGACTCCAAAGTCTTTTAATGCTGAAAACTTCAAATGTAAATGTCTGAAAACATCCTTCAGGTACATATCTCAGAACCTGCTGTAGCATGCTTGTGTATAGTTATTATAATTTTATGAGCTGATCAGGTTAAAAGATTAAGATATAAAAAATGTGTTTCATCAAAAAATTGTTCTATTCATTATTCACTTCACCTATGAAGAAACCTTGAAAAAGAACAGGTGCCGTGGCTCACTCCTATAATCCCGGCACTTTGATAAACTGAGGCAGTGGATGAATCACTTGAGACCAGGAGTTCAAGACCAGGCTGGCTATCATAGCGAAAACCCATCTTTACTAAAAATACAAAAAATTAGCTCGAATAGTGGTGCCTGCCTGTAATCCCCACTACAAAGGAGGCTGAGGCACAAGGATGTCTTGATCTCATGAGTTGGAGGTTGCAGTAAGCTGAAACTGCACCACTGCAGCCTGGGCAAGAGAGCAAGTATCTGTCTAAATAATAAAAATAATAACCTCAAAGTCATCCTAAAACTATAATTCTTAGTTGGTTTAGACAGACTCTATCCTCCCTACCTTTATGAAAAAAGAGAAAAAAAATCCCTCACTAATTTGTTATAATTGATCCTAACATGCAAGTATCAACTACAAATAACCTTATCAACATTCAGAAAGGACTACCTAAATGAACCCGTCTACATATTTCTCCTCATAATGAGCCTCCACAAGACTAATGGCTTATTAGTGCCACTGGCAATGAATGATTAATTATTTGATTCTAAAGTGAATTGTTAAGACATAATTGCTACCTTTTCCTAATTTCTGAAGGTTAGAAGCAGCTGATATGATGCTAACGTAGCCCAGTATCTTCAATGAATTTTTTTGTTTACCAAGAAAAAAATTAAAAAACCTGACCATAATAGCTACTAAAATATTTTCATTCTTATTGAATAAGAATGAATATTACATGTTTACATGTACTATTTAAAGCAAAATAAACAACTATACATATGTTCACCACTATTATTACTTATAATTATAGCAGTTCTTAATTTTTAATCTATATTTTTCATTAGTATAATTACCAGTTTTTAATGTAGCTAAAAATTTGGCACTTACATTGTGTTTTTTTGAAATACATTAATTCATTTCGAGGTTGGTGAGTTCTCTGCTCTCAAAAGTGAATTGAACCATGGGATTGTTGATCTTCTTAAACACAATCAACTCTCAATTATTCAATGTCAATGAAGGGAAGCATTGATATGAATAAATAATGCTAGTTGGTAATTCACACATTCAGGTTAGGACAAAGGCAATTTATCTCACATTGCTCCAAAACCTGAATAAAAAGAAGCATAACTGGAGAAATTCCATTTGTGCCAGTTTTGAGAAGTGGTGAGGAGTTGGTGATATTTTTATATGATACAAGTGGCCTGAGATCCAGTTTTGTTAGGAGCATAAATGCTCTCAATGATGAACAGCTGTATATTAGCCTAATATTTCTATATAACTCTAAATTAATGTCTTCTAAGTGTTTTCTCCTCATTAAAATCTGTGAGATAGGTGCTATTATCCTCAAATTACAGTCAAGAAAACAATATCAAGAAGATGAAATAAGTATGTATAGTCCCACTGATAAAATGTTAGAATCTAAAACAACACACTTTCCTCTTCAGAAAATGAGATAACAATTTACTGTATTCAAATAATGTAAATATCATTCTTGGGATGTATACGTCACCAAGGAATAAAAACAATTATTACATGTATCTCACTACACACTGCATAAATTATACAGTTCTTTTAGATTTGTTCATTTCATTATTCATTCAACAAATATCTGTTGAAAACCTACTGTGAGCCAGGTGCTAGAGATATCTAAGAAATAAAATCAGTCTCTGTCCTCAAGGGGATAACATTCTTGGGGACAGGACAGATACAAAGCAAATTAGCTATTAAATGTAAAGTCGTATGTTAGATGGTATTAAGTCTTTTGGGGAAAAACAAAGCATGGTAATAAGAATTCTTATTCTAAGCAAAAAGAACAAAGCAGGAGGCATCACACTACCGGACTTCAAACTATACTACAAGGCTACAGTAATCAAAACAGCATGGTACTGGTACCAAAACAGAGATACAGACCAATGGAACAGAACAGAGGCCTCGGAGGCAACACAACAAATCTACAACTATCCAATCTTTGACAAACCTGAAAAAAAAAAACAAGCAATCGGGAAAGGATTCACTGTTTAATAAATGGTGTTGGGAAAACTGGCTAGTCATGTGCAGAAAACAGAAACTGGACCCCTTCCTGATGCCTTACAGTAAAATTAGCTCCAGATGGATTAAAGACTTAAACATAAGACCTAACACCATAAAAACCCTAGAAGAAAATCTGGGCAAAACCATTCAGGACATAGGCGTAGGCAAGGACTTCATGACCAAAACACGAAAAGCATTGGCAACAAAAGCCAAAATAGACAAATGGGACCTAATCAAACTCCACAGCTTCTGCACGGCAAAAGAAACAGCCATCAGAGTGAATTGGCAACCAACAGAATGGGAAAAAATTTTTGCAGTTTACCCATCTGACAAAGGGCTGATATCCAGGACTTACAAAGAACTAAAACATGTCTACAAGAAAAAAACAAACAAGCCCATTCAAAAGTGGGTGAAGGATATGAACAGACACTTTACAAAAGAAGACACACATGAGGCCAACAAACATATGAAAAAATGCTCATCATCACTGGTCATCAGAGAAATGCAAATCAAAACTACATTGAGATACCATTTCACACCAGTTAGAATGGCGATCATTAAAAAATCTGGAGACAACAGATGTTGGAGAGGATGTGGAGAAATAGGAACACTTTTACACTGCTGGTGGGAGTGTAAATTAGTTCAACCATTGTGGAAGACAGTGTGGCGATTCCTCAAGGACCTAGAAATAGAAATTCCATTTGACCCAGCAATCCCATTACTGGGTATATATCCAAAAGATTATAAATCGTTCTACTATAAGGACACATGCATACAAATGTTCATTGCAGCACTGTTTACAATAGCAAAGACCTGGAACCAACCCAAATGCCCATCGATGATAGGCTGGACAGGGAAAATGTGGCACATATACAACATGGAATATTATGCAGCCATCAAAAATGATGAGTTCGTGTCCTTTGAAGGGACATGGATGAACCTGGAAACCATCATTCTCAGCAAACTGACACAAGAGCAGAAAATCAAACACCACATGTTCTCACTCATAGGCGGGTGTTGAACAATGAGAACACATGGACACAGGGAGGGGAGCACTACACACTGGGGTCTGTTGGGGGGAAATGCGGGAGGGATGGTGGGGGGTAGGGATGTGGGGAGAGATAGCATGGGGAGAAATGCCAGATATAGTTGAAGGGGAGGAAGGCAGCGAATCACACTGCCATGTGTGTACCTATGCAACAATCTTGCATGTCCTTCACATGTACCCCAAAACCTAAAATGCAATAAAAAAAAAAAAGAATTCTTGTGGGTAGGGTGAGGGAAGATTTGGGAAGATCTCCTTGTAAGATGATGTTTTGAGAGGAGATGTAAAGGAAGTGAGAGTGAACTATAGAGCTCTCCGGGTTAAAAAAAAAAATAGAACAGTAAAGCTTTGAGTTGTAGTGTTCATTACATGTTCAAAAAATAGCAAGAGACTAGGGTGGCTGGTAAGGAGACAGTAGTTAGAAAGAAGGTCTGAGAAGTGAGTGTGTGTGTGTGTGTGGGGGGGGGCATGCAGAGTATTTTAGGATTTGAGTTTTTCTATGAAATGAGAAGCCATAGGAAGATATGGGTAGAGGATTGGCTTTGGATTTCAAAGACTCATAGAGGGGAAGGTGCAAGGGGTTGGGGGTAGAAGGAGGAGGGAGGAGGCTGCTGCATGGAGATTTGGTAGAGGGGAAAAGCTGAAGTAGAGAAGCTGCTTCAGAAGGCTAAATTTGTAATTTGTGACTGGTATGCCTGACATCTTAAACCATTCTAAAAACCAGTATATCCACAGCTACAATAGGCAAATAATTTTTAATGTGGGAAATAATTTAGCACTCCTTAGGTAAAGAATTTGTGTAATTTATGGAGCATTGTTAAAAGTGATGTCAAATAGCCCTCTCCCTAAGAAAACTTTAAGAGATTGGCATCTAATTAAATTGTACACATTTATTAATGAATACATTTATATAAAGTTTTAAAGACTTTTACTTAAGGTTGGGTTTCAATTTAGGTTTTAAGTTCATTAAACAATATTTCCCTCCGTATCTTCATTGCACTGACAAGATTCTGGGAGGCAAAGTGCGATGTGAATTTGAACACGGAGTACAGTGGTTCAAAACCTGGTTCCACTACTTCATAACTAGTAATCTTAAGCAAGTGAATTAAACGTTCTGGAGTCAGTTTTGTCTTCTCTAAAATTTAGCTGATAGTAGTGGCAATGTCAAAAAGTTTGTTAAACATGAACTTTAATGTATGCAGAGAGCTTAGAACAGTACCTAGTGTCTCTGACAGCTAGAATATGTTGTACTTAATATGCTGTCATCAACCTATTTCACTGACAGGGGAGTCTTCAGGGTTAGTAATGACTTAAGACCTCTTAGCAAGAATATTAGTGCTAGTGAAGCATGTACTAGGGGATTTGTGTCACATGGGAAAATACGAATATTAAACTTCAAATACTGAAGCCCAATAAATGATAGGGGAAAATAGACTGCTTCCTATAGGATCTTGTAACTAGATGTCCAATGATGGAGAGAGATTTGCACAACAGCTAGTCTTATGTCTCCAGTTATTTGGCAAATGTTTGGGTAGAAGAATGAACCAAAGCTTATTCTACAATAGATGGTATCAAAACTTTGATTCCTTAGATATTGTATTCCTCATGGAAAAAATTGTGGAAATTATTTTTGCAACAAAAGGCAAAATCCATTTTGAGTACATGAATATAAGTGAATTGACAATTTTGAAACTGAAAACTTTATTTCAGTTGCATTGAAGTAAACAACATAAAACTATTGCAGCAACTTATTAACATCTCATGATACAACTCTTATTCCATGTACAGATACAATAAATATCAAAATCAACAACCAAATTAAGGCAGCATTTGATTGTTAAAAAGCCATAGAATCCCTGTGGTGTGTTGCCAAAAGAAGTAAGAAGTTTGATCTCTGTGAAGCTAGTAAATTTAAATGGCAATTCAACCCTGGATAAGAGATTACTTTTGAATACCTATCTCTGGAAAATATAATAAAGTATTTGTTAAAAGGCATTTTTTCATTTTAGAATGGTGTTACATTTACTGAAGATTTACAAAGACTGTAGAGAGTTTATATATACCCCAAACCCAGCTTTCCCCATTATTAACATCTTATATTCTTATGGCATATTTGTATAACTAATGAAGCAATAGTGATACACTGTTATTAACTGAAGTCCATATTTCACTCAAATTTTTTAATTTTTTATCTAATATTATTTTTTTATTCCAGGATCTCACCCAGACTACCACATCATATTTAGTAGTCATCACTCACTCCTTAGGTTCCTATTGGTTGTGACAGTTACCATAACACTCTTACATTATAAATATAATTACAAGTAAAATCAGTTTTGAATGGATACAGACTATATGCTGTTTGGAAACTTGTTGGCAGTAATACCTCCTTCCCGTTTTGTCAGGTTATATCACTTGCATATTCACAAATATGTTTTGTTTCTAATATTGCAATCAGCACCAGTCTCTGGAAATGGTGCAGCTGAGGGCAAAGCAGCCTGTTCACCACTCTTTCCTTTAAAAGGCTGTCCAAAGAAAAAATAAATCATAAAAGGCAACTTTCAATCTAAAAGTGTGTACCTGGAGGATAAAAGTGGATTCACCCGTTCTGCCTCAGTGACAGCACTGATAGATGGCAAAATTTTGGCAGAAATAATATGCCATTCTTGTGGCAAAATAAGCTTTCTATAATGTATAAGAATGATTTTACATATGATTCGGGCCAATTTTTAAAGCAATTAATATTATGCAGTGAACAATTAAAACAGGTCTTTTGAAACTTGAGGCATTTGCATGTTTTTCACATTGATTTTGACTTTGGCCTCCTTTTAGAACATTCGTGAAAGGTATTAGAGCAATCATTTTGGAAGATATAATTTAATATTTAAAACACATTTTATTCCTTCGCATCATAACGTGAATAAGTAGTGTGTTACAGCCAGAGGGCAGAATAAACGGGAGAATTATATCTGCATCTGCCTTCCTTGAAAACATCTTTCTGGCAATCTCCTTTGACTGTGAAACCAAAATCTATCATCTCATCTAGAATGCTACAAGAAATAACAGAGATTCATAAAATGTTATGTACCTATTTCTGTTTGGAAATCTCAACTCCCAGATAACAGAAATATATAACAATGATTTTTAGAAAGCGGCTTTCTAATAGAATGTTAAACATCAGCAAAGAACATGATATTCATAATAAAAAGTGATTATTTTTAATTATAAGAAATAATTTGTGTTCTAAAGAAACAAATTTAAAAAGAAGAAAAACATGTACAATTCGTTCTGGTGATTAGTTTTGTCTCACAATAATACACTAATTAAAATCTTGTAAATGTGCCTTAGTTTGGATGGCAACTAATAAAGAAGAAAACCCTCTGAAATTCATTAAAATGATCAAAATGGCAATATAGACTCTTAATACCTCTTAACAACTCTAAGGAAGATAAGCTTATTGTTAAATTAATGAAAATATAGCTTCATAATAACTTTCAAATATCTGGTATTTACCCTCCAAGTGAGCTTCTTTTTAGGAAATGACATAAAAATCATCTTAAACATAGGAAATAATACAGTCACATTACGTAGAAATGTTTTTAATGTGTTGTTTAATAATTAGGTTTTAGTGTAAGCAAAAGAAAATTTAAAATAACAGTGTTTTATGTAAGATAAGAATGTATTTCTTTTTACCCAAAGGCTGAAAATTTAAAAGGTATAGGGCTAGTAGGAGCCTGATGATTTAGGAAATCCAGACCTATTTTATTTTGATACTGCATAACATATGGTCTTCTTAAGGTCGCCTCATATTCTAAAACAGTTATTGAGGTGTTAGTCATCATACTTGCATTCCAACCAAGAAGAAGGAGGAAGGGCAATGGGCATGTTCATTTTACATAAGGAAAATTTATAAATTGCACATTTAAGACTTCTGCTTGCATCCCATTGGCCAGAACTCCATCTCTTGGTGACACCTAATTGTAAGGAAGCCTGAAAGATGTAGCCTTTATCCCATGTAGCCATAAGCTCAGGTGAAAACCAAGGCAGTATTAGTAGTGAAGAAAAGAAGAGGTTACCTTAATAGGGTAACCAGGATTCTTCTGTGTTACTGTAGGTTAACACAGAAAAGTCAACAGATGTCTCCAAATCCATAAATTTGGTAAAGAACTGTAAATCCTATTATTGAAAGGATATGTTATATATCTAACTTCTCCACCCTACTCTCCTTCTGAAATCTGTGTTCTGGAAGAACAAGACTAAGAGAAACTCTATTTCCTTAAAATATTTAATATATTGATTAAAAGAGGAAGAATGTGGTCTACGATCATTTGTGTTCTACTTAAATAAGGTTAAATAACCATTTTGAATAACTGTTCAACTGAACTGATTAACTGGTTAATTGATCATAATGTCCATGTCATAAATAATGTACACGTAAATGCACAGGTATACCCTACAAAATTTAGTCAGAAATACCATCCTTGGCTCCTTCTTGTTTGTGGGCTTTTATTTTTTTTCCAGAAAATAAATAAATAAAAGGATGACTACTAAAGACTTCAGTAAACAACATGGATCATAATTAAATGAAAAAAAATTAGAGACGAGTTAACTAGAAATTCTATTGGGAAAAAAAATAATCTGTCTACAGATAGTTTAGCTACAACTAAGAAATCTCGATTCTGCAAAGTGTTATCTTTGTATCGTATCTGTTATATCAAAGCTACATTCTATATTTAAAGCTTGCTTCCTAACAAATGAATTAGGGAATTGTTCACTTTCTTTACTACAGCCGTTTGACAGCTTTAAATAGTTTCCAGATTACTAAGTTTATCAGTACGTTTTTTTCCATGAGTTCCATAAGCTAAAATGAAAATAAATGTTTTGTTAGTCTGGTCTTGTCTCAAAAGCTTTTTCTATTACCTTCAGAGTTTTAGTACTATGTTTGTCTTTGATGTATGCTCTTTCAAATTCTTTTGGCAAAAGATAGAGGAAAAATGCACGAAACCATGAAAGTATCTCATCTGTATGCAATCTATGGCCATAGAACAAAGAGGAGCTAATTGGTCCATAAGTAGAATCTATTACCTCAGCATCATTTCCTATGGTGCTCTAATCTAATTAACCAGCCACTGTCCTTGGCTATATGCTGCCTAAGGATATGAATTATATTTATCTTTGTGTACCCACCATCTAGCATTTTTTTGGCAATTGGATCGAGCTCAATATTTATTACATGAAGTTACAGTTCCATACCACTCACTTTTTAACATACCTACTCTCTAGGTATTTCCTCTTATTTACAAATATTGAAAGAAAAATACATTTCAAAAAACATAGCTTGCATTTCCCTCTGGCTTTGAAAAGAAAGGTAAGATTTTGTTTTTTCCTCAGAGGGTTTAAAATTAACAATCTGTTTAAAGTATTAGAAGAAAATACAATAAATAATATACTTTTAAAATTGTTTTATTAATACCAAATAAAAACATTAAATAATAAATGTATTTACTTTTCTGAAAAATAAAATATATTTGAATATTAAATGTGTTGTTTTCAAAAAGGTTAGATAAGGGATTAGATGTTATAAGAGCAAGTTGCACCCAGCCACATAATGGTAGGTAAAATTAGACAGAAGTAAGCAGGTGAGGCCTTATGACCCTATTCTTCTCTAATAGTGCTTTTTTCTTATTTATGTGTTGCACTGACTCTGAGTCCAGAATTCTTACCACTGTACAGCTATTCATAGCTTATTCTAACATCTCTCTGTTAGCAAGGCCCATAGCGCCATCAAAGCTGGAGAGTGTGTCAACTAAAACAGGTCCATGGGCAAGAGATCATATTAAATGACCCCTGAAACTTAGAGTTTTCATTGATATGATAAAATCTGATTTTAGGAAACACAAATACACAGGGTTTTTTTTGTTATTTTATTGCAAACATGCAGTTTCTCCATATTTCCTTATATTCTACTATAAAAGAATATAGCTTGGGCATAACACTAAAATAAAGAAAAACACTTAAGTTTTGCAGTGTTTCATTTGCAACTGAATGCTTTACTATAGAAAATTCAAGTTCTGCTTCTCTGTCTTGTTTTGCTTCTTTCACACTCTGCCCTGAGATTTGCTTTTGAAGATTCCTAAGATAGATGTTAACAGGAAGAGGGAGAGGGAAGACTCATCTTTTACTTAAAAGGTTACAGAATGTTATCTTTAGCTACCTCATGCCAGTCTTTACCTGATACACTTTTACTGGGTTTCAAAAATAAAATAATACAAATAAATAGTGTTTAATTATGCTATTCAGTGGTAGCTAAAAGCAGTTCTTTTATATTTCATAAGAATACATTTATGACTTTAAATACCATCTGAGCATTTTTACTATTTTTTAAAT
The DNA here is from genome assembly GCF_001604975.1 of Cebus imitator. Taxonomy (NCBI): domain Eukaryota; kingdom Metazoa; phylum Chordata; class Mammalia; order Primates; family Cebidae; genus Cebus; species Cebus imitator. The sequence goes on along the minus strand of NW_016108111.1, from coordinate 147,782 downwards.
TGGGTAAAATGTTACCTGTAACTAAAGAAAATATCAACTAGAGTTTGCATCCTTTATTTTAAAAAGCAAAAGTACTTTATATTTTGTAGTGGAACAATATTTCTAAGTGTCTTATCCAATATCCAGACACTAACAATATTTACCCACCTACTCACGTGCAAAAAAAGAGCATATCAATATTCATGAATGATCTGGAGTTCTACAGGCGGGAGCAGCATTTACCAAAATCTTACCACAGGTACAAAAAAAATTCATCTGTGTATTGCAAAGATATTTGGAAATGAGGCTTTGGCTGAACTCAAACCTTATTAATACTTTGCAAAACTTTCCATAATTTATAGAACCACCCTCTAATCCTTAATTCAAACATGTATACCAATATTTTTCTAATTTTAATGACAATTGTACCACATGGTCTTTAGTATGGCAGGCTGCCTAGAAACTGTTTCAGTAAATTACACACAAAGATGATCTACTCTTTGGATTGTCTCCAGAACAAAGACTATGATGTATAATTAAAACCAACTAACAATTAACTGCCATCAAATATAACATGAGGGACAAGCATTGTAAATTTAGCTATTTACAATAAGAAGCAGTATAAAGCCTTTTTTCAATGAATGATAAAAATAGATCCATATACTTGAGGTTATAATTTTAAGGTTTATGTAAAATAATAATGAAACAAAAGAAAGCTAACATGTTCCATGCCTCATTGTGTTGAAGTAATTTTGTTAGCCTAATAAGGGACTCTCTAAGAACTCAAAAATCATTCTATTTATTGCATGTTTTGAACTAAAGAATTATTTTAAGAGACATAGTAATATCACTTTGGCACCATTATTAGTTATATAAGTGTGAGGGTGTTGAATGAGCCAAAATTATGTTTTTGTACACTATATTTGTGCATACCAAAAAGAGTTACTTAATTACTGTGATGAAGCGTTTACATTTAACACCCACTTAAGAATCAGATCTTGAAGATCTGAACTAACAAATCTCTTTCATTATTTATTCTTATATAACCTAAGGGAAACATGCAGCAAAGCAGTTATCTAAGTACGACTGCTTTAGAAGGATATAAGAAAGGAGCAAAAGATTTTTCCAGGGTTTTTATATATGGATGCAGAGGCAGATTTGTGGTGGAGCTAATGAAACTTCAGGGTCCTTTGCTTGAAAATGTCCCTTCCAAAGGCCTTGAACTTTATTTTATATTCATTATTTTGTATTCTATTGCTTAAAGTGACTTCCCCCAAATTGAATAAGCCACAGGCTTCATATAAAGTAGACCTACTGGCATGTATGTATGAACATCTGGAATCTTTTTAGTTTTAAAGAGCTGAGGCCCTGGGATCAAGAAGGAAATAAATATAGAGGATACTGAGGAATTATGAGCAGAATCGTGGGCAAGCTTTCATCAGCTTCATAAATAAATAATGAAGAAAAGCAAAGGACACAATGCAGAGGAGTCAAAGAAAGAAAAGGAGTGGTGTCAAAATGAAAAAGAATATGAGGGAGGATGTTGCAAAGAGAGATAGACAGTTTGGAACACTTATGTTGAAAAGACTTTGAGACTTAGAAAGTGACTGAAAAAAGTACATACAAGTCTCTGCATTTCCCTCCATGTTTCTTGGCCATGGCTTTCAACTCTCTCTCTTTCACTCCAGAGACTAATTTGTAATCTCAAATTTTGAAATGTAAACTCTGAAATATTAGCATGGACTTTTACTCTTATCATAACTGTAGCATTTAATGCCACATTTTAAATGTCATTTTTATTTCATAAATAAAATGGAAAATGTAGTAAAATCATACAATATGCTTCCAACTTTCTCCTCCCTTCCTTTTTTTCTTATTTGATTCATTTTAGGATGCTCACAAAAGAACTACAAAAAGGCTGAAGTTCAGTAGATTATATTTACTTTAACAAGATTCTTAAATGAATGTTTCAGTCTAGACCCTAAGGCAGTAGATAACAGTTAAGTGGTCATTCCCTGAAAGTATTTCAAAATAGGTAAATAAAAACTGAAAAACAAGTTTTTCTTAATCTACTTCAAACATATACAATGGTTGAAAAAGTAAATATGGGGTACAAGATTTGCGGAGATTATTTCCTGGACAGAATTGTTCTGTGAGTATAACTGCCTCTACCAAGGAAGAAGGAAGGGTGATTCCCACTTCACCTCACATCAGGAGGGACAAGATTCAAGGGTACCTCTGGGAAAGCCTTTATGTGTTTCCTCTGCAGTTGGCTGATACAAATAAGATTAGAGTCCAACACCTACTCAGGAAACTAGTAGCAAAGAAGCTCCCTCTCTGCTTTGGTGGTGGAGTTTAGCACAGTAGCTGAAGTGTGGCAATTAGCTTGCATGCCTGTGGTTTTGTTCAAGAAAGGAACATGTAGACTTCTTCCACAGGGCTACCTGAAGAGGCAAGACACTCTGAAGACCAAAGCTGGAAGTGGATTGGTGAGTCGGGATGTTGCTGAAGGAGTAAGCAACCAACTGGACTACAGAAATTTTCATCTAGACCAAGAGAACTTTAGGTAACAGTCAACAGTGTCTCACAAGTGTACTTAAATACCTGCCAGGACTAGGGAAGATGGAGTCATCTTACCAGTCTAGTATAAACTATCCCACCCCTTCCCTCTGCTCACCTCTCGATCCTTCTGCAACCGTGGTGAGGACAGAAGTCTTAGTTAGCAAAATGGTGAAAGAAAAAGGTGAAAGCTTAGCACAGGGGAAGAAGAGAAAAAAGGCAATATTCTAGTGTTTCTGAGCTAACAGCTGGCCTTTAGCAGGACGTTTCCCAGCCTTCCCAACTTGGGAAGGAAAAAAAAAATTAAATCGAGTTTTCGATATACTGAATTGGATATTATATGGGTCAGAGTTTGCTATTTAAACACAGTAGCAGCCATAGGCTTCCCACATTTCCAACCTTTGGCTAGAGAACTCTTTCCACTGAATAAATTTTAAAGAGGCCTTAGGGACTAAAATAAAGATGCTTTCTGATTACATCTTGTTGTCCAGCTGACTCAAAAAACACCTTAAAAACACTTTATTCTTTCTATAGATTGTTTTTCTGGGACTATGCTTTGCTTAATTGATTAGAAATCAATATCAAAGTATATGCTTCTGAAAAACTTTAACTTATTCAAAACATTTCTATTCTAGTCATCCCAAATGAATATTTAAAGAAAAATTAAATTTAAAAAATGAAGATCCTTTTAAAAATTTGAAACACCTAGAGAAATCTATTATCCCCTAGAGCAAGAAATGAAATTCTATAAACAAAGCAGAATTGTTAGGCTTGGCTTATTGAGTTTCTTATGTTTGTGTGTCTAAGCATATCTGCAGTTCCCAGACAAGGAACCTATCAAAGGACATGTTAAGTCTATAAGCTAAATAATTCAAACAGATTTTTATTTTAAAAATATTCTTCACTTTTACAAATAATTTCAGCTTATGTTTTTCAAATTCATAAGGATTTTCTTTTGAAGGTGATGCTCTGAAAGGCCAGAGGGCATTTATTTAAATGCTGCTTGTTGCCATTGCATTGGCAAATGTTCAGCTTTTAGACTGGGCATGGAAGAAATACGATAATAAAGTGCATTGCTCAGGAATCTGAATCACAACTCATAGCTTTTCTGTGTGCAATTATTCTCTTCTACAATGTACAAAATCTTAAGGAACCTGTCATATAAATATTTCTAAAGATCAGTCAATACCTGCAGCATTGCCATCCATCATTGCTGAACAAGTTCTGTTTTACACAGTAATCACATAAATCGAGTTACAAAAAATTATAATTCTTTAAGAAACACCTTTTGGTCCTTGGCAAGGTCATTACTGTGCTGTGAGTCTGTTCCCCAAGATGATGTATGTTAAAGCATAAAGACTGGAATAGCCAAGAAACAAAGAACATGGACTAACAGATTCTAGAATAAGTAATCTTACGTAAACACACAAAACCCTCAAAATATAGCTTTAGGGTATAAGCTAACATTTGATGAGTTCTTATGAAACCTATTACATTAGGCATTACATTTTTTTTTTTCACAGAAAAGCTAGAAGTCAAATATAGGATTTAACCATTATTTGTGGTACAATAGAATAGAAAGTGAATCAAAGGTAAATATTTACTTGCAGGCACTGGCATTAAAGGTAGAATATTCTCAATAATATTTAAACCCATATTCACCATAACTCTCAGACAGACACATATTTAGAAAAGCAAAGTTGATCAACGAAATGAAGCAAAAATAGCAAGTTATCTAACTGGTGAAATTCTGCATTTTTTGTAATGTTGTATAACTCAAACATAATTTTAGTTTAATTTTGCTGTTGTTATTGTTGCTTGTTGCATTGGTTGGTTTGTTCATTTCTTTTTTGCATTGACTCACCCAAGATATTTAAAGTGTTTAAACATCTTGTTCAGATAGTGTTTTCTAGAAGAATTACAAAAAAGTACAAATACTTGGGAATTTCTAACCCTGAAAATTGTGAGTGCATTCAAGAATTTTGCGATAAAGACCCAATAGTGAGGGCATAGCATCAAGTTAGAGTAACCCCTAAAACACACTGTACTTTATTACATGATAACAAAAGAAATGAAAGGAATAGGTACTATTAAAATATTTATGGCAATGCAAAATACTTAAGGGACACGAACATTTACTTATATAAAAGATGACTGGTGAAGATTGTATGCTAAGCACAGTTTGTACCTATCTCTGCCTTTCCTCTCCGAAATTTTGTAAACCACAGAATAAGTAATCACTTCCCACTTCTGGACTATGCTTTTAGTCCAAATAAAATTTTGATTCATACTAAAAATTCATTTTAGAGAGAATTTCTGACCTTCTAGAATAGTTTCTAATTGAGAAAATTATTATAAGGGGACACTCAGAGGAAATAAAATATTTAAGACAAAGAAAGTCCACATAGGCTGGGCATGGTGGCTCATGCCTGAAATCCCAGCACTTTGGGAGGCCAAGGTGGGTGGATCACAAGGTCAAGAGATTGAGATCATCCTGGCCAACATGGTGAAACCTTGTCTCTACTGAAAATGCAAAAATTAGCCGGGCATGGTGGCATGAGACTGTAATCCTAGCTACTCGGGAGGCTGAGGCAGAAGAGTCACTTGAACCCAGGAGGCAGAGGTTGTAGTGAGCAGGGATCCCACCACTGCTCTCCAGCCTGAAGCAGAGCAAGACCTCCGTCTCAAACAAAAACAAAAGAAAAGAAAAGAAAGCCACATACATAATTTTGTAAAGATGCAAATTCAAGGTGGTATTGATTTAAGTTTTTATTTTTTATTTTTATTTTTTGCAGCTATGGCTATTGCATTTCATTTTTTGATGAGCATTCCTGTGTGCTGGGCATCCCATGCTAGGCATGAACAATAGTGGTACCAAAGTTAATTGTGTAGAGACTAGTGCTTAAGAAATGAGTCATCTAATAGGATAGATAAGATGAAGAGAAAGTACTATAACAAAAAAAATTTGTGCTATATGATAGATTAAGTAGAGTATCATGTAGCATATGTGGAGGGGCAATAAGGCAGGTGTGGCTTCTAGGTGGGGACAGCATAAAACATTTTGGCAATGACATGTATGCTGGATCGTGAAAGTTAAGTAGGATTTGCTTTAAGTAAAGGGTGTATGTTGGAGACAAGACAGGGGCAAAGGGAATTGGGACAGACTGAGAAAAGTATTCTAGACGAAGAAAATATGAGTAAAAGCTCCATGCTACCTATAAGAATTTTCATGAAGAAAATTACTACTTGAAAATGACTTTAAATTATTGGGAAATACAGCTCAATGCTTCTTTTAAGGTGCTTCATAGAAAGCCCAAACACAGCACACAAAACATATATAAAATATCTCCTTGTTACTGATGATGAAAATAAGAAAAATATACATGCTTTTCTCTCTTATTTTGGAAATTTAAATATAAAATGAAATGAATAGGCTAACAAAAATGATTTACTATCTGTTTTATAATTGAGCTATAATTTATTTACAATAAAAAACCACTAATATATTTTTGAATACTCATTAATTTTCATAAGTTCATAGAAGCTGGCTTTGTAAAGTTTCCCTTATCAGAGAATTCATTTAAATACAGTTCAGTATATAATGAGGTTTTCTTCCCTTTGCTTCCCCTGAATATTTAGCAGTATAGAAACTTGACAGGTTAGGCAATTAGAATATAATTTATAATACAAGAATCATGCAGATGAACTGCTTCCTGCCCATAATTTAAAATGCAAGTCAAATCAAAGATTTCTTATGCTAGACCAGAAGAAAAATTTCCTATGAACTGAATATTATATTAATAGTTTCACAGTTTTACATATATCTCCAAGTTTTTGTGCTGAAAATAGTATCTAGTGCAATTCATTTTCCTTTTTTAAAAATGATTAACAAAACACAAAATTGTATCTATCAGTCAGCATAATCCTCATGGACAACATTTAATTCCATGGATAGATGCTAACCTGCTCAGGTTTCCATAGTGACTTTTATTATTTTTATTTTTATATTTGAAATGGAGTCTCACTCTGTCACCCAGACTGGAGTGCAGTGGCACGATCTCGGCTCACTGCAAACTCTGCTTCCTGGGTTCATGCGATTCTCCTGCCTCAGCTTCCTGAGTAGCTGGAATTACAGGAACCTGCCACCACACCCAGCTAATTTTTGTATTTTTAGTACAGACGGGGTTTTGCCATGTTGGCCAGGCTAGCCTCAAACTCCTGACCTCAAGCGATACCTTTGTCTCAGCCTCCCAAAGTGCCAAAGTGTTGGGATTGCAAGCATAGGCCACCATGCCCAGCTTAGTGCCTTTTAATATATTGCTATCATTTTACTTATTAAATGATTTTCCAATAGGCCCTGGGATCTTCTGTGCCTTATAAAATACATAGCAACTCTATTTCCACGAAGTGTTACTTGATAGTTTTTAAAATGTTGGTAAATTGACATCTCTTTTAAGTGATAGTAACTAAATCTGGTATTACAAATCACAAAAATCATTAAGACCTTGTTGCTTCCTCTATTGTCATTCTATTAATTTATTTAAGTACTTTCTTTTAATGTGTACTATGTTTTGCAGAAGCTGCTAGGTATCCTCTAATACCCCTACTCCTTCCACAAAAGTAAAATAAAACACCTGAATTTTGCCTAAGTACATATATCCATCTGAAGTGAAACTATTTTATCAGGCTGTTTTGTGTTGTGTGACCATGTGATTAATTTAGGTCAAAAAGTGGAATTAGAAATGTCCTGTGTCCGCTTTGGGACCCTTTGTTAAACTAGACTAGGGCTCCAACCTCTTTAGCTTTTTAAATTGTCTTTGTCTCAAGCCTGCTGAATGGTCAAGCCAGCTGAAGCTACATTTACTATGTTGGAATATAAGCACAATGGGTAGACCCAGAATGGCCAAGTGGATGGCTGGAAGGTGCGTGGAGCCCTCAGCACTTTATGGAGGGATGCTACACTTGCCTCCTGATGCTAGGGATGTATAAATCTCCATCATTTGAAAATTCTAACTTAAATAAACGTGTAAAATGAATCTTATGAAATATAATTTGTTAACGCCTATCTTGTTCAATATTCCAAGGACTCACTTCTTCCAGAAAGGCTTCCAAGACTGAGAAATACAGTATATGCATCCATCCCTATGAATATTTTATTTTCCATTTCTGGCCATATTGACTCTCCAAAGTATTTTAAAGGGCAAGATAAACACTTAAAATGTACCTCAAATGAAAGTGACATTGCAAGCTTGTTCACAGCTAATAATAATGCAATTAAAGAGCTCATGATAGAATTGGGTGTTTTTATGCACTTATTATTTTTATCTCTAAATGTCAGCAATATCCTTTATTTTTAATTTCAATCTAGTTAAAAAATAAATGATTAATCACTATTTTCATATGCCACACGTAACACTTATCAGAGAAAGGATGCTATTATAGTCTCAGTCATATGATAGTTCTTGTAAATTATCTTTATCTTAAAAAGAACCTAGACAAACTCAAATGCCATTATCATAATCATTAAGCCAGATTAATATATTTACATGGTATTCAATAATGAATTTATTCAGCTCAACAGGTCATTGCACTAGGTAGTACAGGATGAGTATACGAAGTATATGCAATTCCAACTCTTGAGAAAGTTAGAATCTTTAGTAAAGGTAAAACAAAACTAATTACAACACAAACCAGAGGATAATACCTACTACAAAGTATAACAGAGATATGGAAAAGAGAAAGGTCACAATCAATCAGTAGGAATTAAGAAAAGCTTCAAGAAGTAGGTGTCAGTAACGCATTGGTGCAACCTAGAGTCAGTGTAGAGTATGTGGCCGTCTCATCTGACTCCAACTGTGGCCTTACCAGAACCAAGGAAGACACAAAAAGGGCATATAGAGAGGTTACAATCTACCTGCTAACGCTGAGGCTTACAGATCCAATTGCTCCAAACTCAGAGTCTATCAAGGCCACTTCTTCAGGGAGAATGTTGCAGGTTTACAGGACAGGTTTTGCTCAGAAAGAGTTCTGAATCAGAGTGGATGCTTCTACCTCCTCTTACCAAAATATTGTTTCAAATACCCAGTAGTTTTTCTCTCTTTTTAAATATTATTATTATTATTATCCTTTAAGTTCTGGGATACATATGCAGAATGTGCAGGTTTGTTACATAGGTATTCACGTGCCATGGTGGTTTGCTGCAGTCTTGCCCTCTTAATTTCAACAACCTTTGATAATTACTCATCTTAGTTGTATCAATCCTGAATCTGCTTGTCTATAGTGATCTGTTTCTTCAAATGGGGTTTTTGCCTATTTTGATGTTAGTTCAACCTCATACCGGCATTTACTTAAGTCACATGCTTGCTACTGGTCCCTGGAATGTGGCCTGTTAAACAACCATACGGTAGATACATATTTTACTTTTTCAAAGCCTAGAAAATTCTTAACCTTTTTTTCTTAAAGACAGAATTACTATTTTTGAGACGTCATTTTTGCCTACCAAGCTTAAGGTAGGTGGGACAGGGTATGGGTGAGATATTTTGAATTGTTCTCTTCACCTTTCTTTTCAGTAATCTACCTCTCAATTTGGACCTTAACCAGAATAAGTGAATGCAGCTTCCTTCACTCACTTTTAGTCTACAAAATTACTAAAAAGATAATCTACCAATGACAAATCTAAAATTGTAATTTTCTATATTTTCTTTTCCTTCCAGGGGATGAGGAAAAGTTAATGGCATTAAAATGCATTAGGTTGATCAGCCGTTATGCTAATGTACAACCTGCATAGTTCTGGGTCAGTAACATTACAGCCCCAACTTTTTTGATTGAAAGGGACACAGTAACCTTAGCAAATTGGTTTGACAGGCTTGTTTCCTACCTCACAATGATAAAGTAGGTCTCATCAAAAAGCTAGATAATATTGAATTGGGGTTAAAAAAAAGTTGTCATTCTATCCTGCTTTAAAATATCCAACGGTGTGTTACTAATACCTTTTAAAAAAGGAAATATTTGATCTCATTAATTTTTAAAACAGCTCAGTGCCTAAAACAACCAGAATTACCTACTCGTATACAATAGGCTCACATGTTAGCTTTTATAAAATGTAAACCCAGAATGTTTACAGGTTAGTATAGCTGAAAATAGATATATTTTAAAAGCCCAACATCTTTTCAAGATTTGATTATATTTCCAAAGCATCTACTTATTTCAGCAGGTTTATTATTACTAATGCACATGATTTCAGGGGAGTAGAAAGAAGCTGAATTTAAATAACTACTTTTGGCAACACAGCACCAATTATACACTCCACGGCTATTTATGTCCTCTGGTGATCAACTAGCAGTGGGAAGTAAAATTGACAACACACTGGTACAATCACAATTATGGGTCAAACTTCAATAAGCTTGTTTAAATGATTCCATTAGGTCCTACTTGATATACTGATTTACATATATTTTGACTATTTTCAGACATGTTATCTACTTTAAAATGCTGTGATATAACCATTTCCCATAAAGATGCATTAGCTCAAAACACTGAAAAATAAAATAGCATGCCATGCACACAAATTTCTGTATAATTTGAATTGCATTAGAATGTATCTCCAGCCATACTTTAGCAGGTTATAAAATCATCTGGATTCTAGAGCAGGACTATTTAATAGAGAATTTAAATATTTTTAGAATTGTTTAAACGAACTTTTTCTAGAAACATAAATGTATTTTTAAGGTAAACAAAAACTGTGTCCATAAGACATGATATGACTTCCTATTTTGATCCATGCCTAACATGTTACTATCTTTAATGTTACTCTGACCTACACATAGCTTTTCTATATGATTTCTCACTCCAGTAGAACTGCAACCCTTCTATAATGCTACCTAAGAATTGCCATCTTTGAGATATTTTCATGTGACAAAAGGACTTCATTTAAATTGTTTCCTTTCAAACATGGTGTCACAATATATAAAAATAAATATATGCAGTGCATACTAAAGTATAAGGCATCATGATAAAGTGTACATCAGAAAACTCATCAAAGTAATTAACACCTAGAGATTACTGGTCTTGGAAACTACCTGATTGTTGCTTCTGGGCTTGATCTTCTACCTTCCCCACCAGAAGAAACAGCTATGCTAACCTTTGCTATACTTATTATTTTATTGCTTTAAAATATAGTTTTTATTCTATATGTATATTTTCCTAAATAATATATTGTTTCGTTCATCCTATCTTTAAACTTTCTAAAAATTTTATTATATTTGTCATCAAATGACATTTTTCATTTATTTATGGTTTTACCATTTTATAAGATTTACTCTGGTGAATGTAATTAGCTGTAGTTCAGCAATTTTTACTGCTTATTTAAAATTCCATAATGTAAATATGTTGTGATTTATTTACCAATTATATATTTGAGATATATGAAGTTTAACACTACTGTGGATTATGCTCCTATGGACACTATGGATCATGTCTCCCAATAGAAATGTTCAAGAGTTTCAAAAGCAGTGGTACTGGTTTCCACTCCCATAAGCAATATATGAGTTTGTATCATTTCACATCTTCAGCAGCAATTGTTAAAATTCTTAATTTTTGCAAATCTAGCAGGTGTCATATGGAAACCTGTTATCTTAATTTGTATTCTGTTATTACTGATAATATTGAGCATCATTTTATAGTTTTCTTGCGTCTGTGTTTTTCTGTGAAAAGAAAATACATGTTTACCCCCATTAAACTTCAAGTTCCTTGAGGGTAAAGACATAACTTTCTTTGTTGTCATACCCCCAATGATCAGTATTAATTCAATTATACAGTTCTCTATTTTGCAGATATTAGCATGTTCCTTTTGCTAAAAGTTCTTCTTAAATCATTAAGAAAACAAGCAAAATAGTTATCATTGCTTTACAGGATGTTAAAGGATAATAGAGTAGGGAAGTGTGTGGGAAGAGAATAGAAACTTCAGGAGATAACGTGTGTGTGTGTGTCTATACATATATATGATATAGATCTATCTATATATCTAATATATATATATTAGAATTGTACATTCATGTATATTACTATGGTCCAAATGATTTTGTCCACGCAAAATTCATATGTTGAAATTCTAAGTCCCCAAGGCATTAGTATTACCAAAGGTGATGATATTTGAAGGTAGAGGCTTTGGAGGTGGAGCCCTCGTAAATCAGATTACAGATGACCCTGACTTACAATGACTCCACTTACAATCATTTGACTTTACAATGGTGCAAAAGCAATACGGATTCAGTAGAAACCATACCTCAAGTATTTATACAACCATTTTATTTTTCATTTTTGGAACACTATTCAACAATTTAAATATGATCATCAACACTTGATTATAAAATTAGCCTTGTGTTAGATAACTTTGCCCCAACTGTAGGGTAATGGAAGTGTTCTGAGCATGTATTTGGCAAGCTGGGCCAAGGTATGTGGTTGGGTAGGTTAGATTCATTAAATGCTTTTTAAGCTTATGATATTTCCAACTTATGAAGGGTTTATAGGAATGTAACCCCATGGTAAGTTGAGGAGATTCTGTGGTGTCCTCATAAAAGAAGTCCCAGAGAGATCCTTTGCCACTTCCACCATGTGAGGACACAGCTAGAAGGTGACATCTATGAACTATAAAGTGGGCCCTTGCCAGACACTGAATTTGCTGGTGTGTTGATCTTGAGCTTCCTAGCCTCCAGAACTGTGAGCAATAAATCTTTGTTGTTTACAAGCTTCCGAGTTTGTGATATTTAAAACATAAGAACCCAGATAGACTAAGACATGTATACATATATGTATGCATGTACATACATGTATTCACTGCACAGACACACACACAATGTCAAAGACAATGGTTCAGTAGAAAGATGATACCAAGTTTTGGTGTGGTACTCAAAAGTTTGTCTAAAAGTGACTTCAAGAAATTCACCTACCTTAAGACTTTATTGCTAAACAACATATTAAGTTATGGTTTTATGTTACCACAGAGATCATATACTTGTGTGTGTGTTTGTTTCACTTTTTACTAGTTTCTCATTCTACAAGAATGAGTAGAGATGGGAATTGAAGTGTTCCAAGATCTGGAGAAATAAATTACTTCCTTTTGATTGATGGCCATGAAATAGCATGGTCAGGCAAATACTGATGTCTGGAATCAGATTATACAAGGCACAAAGAAAACATTTTTCATTTCAAAACAAGGAATTATAACCATCAGTTTGCATGGTACATTCAATGAAAAGTTTGATTAGACATAAATTAGATGGTTAAAGACCTAAATTAAAAATGTTATTGTTGTATAAAGTCACTTAACATTCTAGATATCTTATTAAAACATAACAAACCATAATTCCTAGATTGTAATTCTTTACATTAATTACCAAATTGTACTAATCACATAAATAGGTAGTAGTACTTTAAACATCTCCTAATCACTTCTAAAATTTTAAATATAGGACATGAGAATTAAGATTAAAATAAAAACAAAGAAATCAGAGAGTTTTCAGAATTCATTTTTTTAAATTAGTGTTTATAACACTAACACTCACACGTATTTTGTTAAGACTTAGCACAAGCCCTGTACCTTTAATACTTAGATATGACTGTTTCTTATGATTCTCTGTACAGAATTTGCTCTGTTATGTAACACAAATGTAGGCTAGTATCTTCATCAGCCAAGGTAAACCTTTTAAACCATATAATTCTACTCAAAAAAGTTACCTTTTGATTATGCATGATGAATACCAACTACAATATCACTACAAGAAGAAGAAAAAAGGTTTCTATAATGCTAGAAAACCTTCCTGTATGATATTATAATTCCTGTAATCATACTATTTCTGTAGGAAAAACACATTCGTACCTTGCACATGGGAGACACCCAATAACTACCTATCACAAAATTAATTAATAGACTTACATTTCAGGGAATACAGTCCTACCCAGCAAGACAGTTTTCTTGCTCCTCTTGGTATCTTGAACCTAGTGAGTCCCAACACTTGGTATGTAATATGTTTTCGTGTTTCTTAAATGTGACTCAGAATCTAATTGTGGTAAAGCTATCTGATCAAAATTTTCTACTTAATTTTGAGGATTTGGGTATAATTGAATGCTCCTGTATTAGACACATAAGTGGCAGTTTTTCTCACCTACATCTCAGCAATGTGAAAGCATGGTAGTAATTCTTCAGTCACTCGATCTTTAGCAATCATTAATCACTCACTAACTCCCACTTTTTGGTTTGAGGGTGTGACCTCTCAGGCAAGTGCTTTCTGCAGTGATTCCCTAAACCTCAGTAGAACTTCAGCAATGAGATGACATATTTACTTGCTTTACCAGGAGTTTTGTACCAGGTGCTGAGGACTAATGCTGACAAGGGAGAGAAATATTCCTTCCTGAGCTAGCCATATGTGTTTTATGTAAATAAGTATCTTATCCAATCACTCCCAATCCCTTTGTGGACATTAGCACTTTTGCAATCTCCTAGGGAATGCTTAAGGTACTGACTAGAGCCACATAGGTATGCCGTAAACATCACTCTGCACCTTAGATTTTATGTGATATGATACTGCTGCTTAAATTGTGGTCTGCATTCTGAGTACCTTGACTATTTATGAGCCATGTACAACTTTGGTATTTTGGTGAAATCTATGCATTCCTTCTCTGCATAGGGTTCTAAAGTCCATATAGTAAAATATGTAAGATTACAAAAAAAAAAAAAAGCCAGTAATACTGAAGTTCAGTTATAAATTTATCAAGAACTAAAATTGTGATATGCTTTATTTTCAACAAATTATATAATAAGTTCTCAGATTTGGTCTAATAACTACTTAGATTACAAAGTAGTGATGAATCTAAATAAAATTTCAAGATATTTGCAACTATTGCAATAGAGTATGATACAATGGTATAATTGTGTAGTAATTACCAATGTGTTTGTTGCCTATATTTATAATGGAAAGAAATGCTAAATATCAAAAAAATTTGGGGCAAGTTGTTGTAATTTCATTTCCATCCAAATTATTGATACTAACATATTATTGAAATCCCTGATTTTTGTTGGTAATATGTAGGTCAGATTGCTATTCAGCACAGTTTGCTGTGAAGACAGAGACATTCTGGCCTTCCTTCCAGGGATCAGACTTCCAGGCCACTCTGAGAAAGCACAGATTTTGAGCCTCGTTTACTAAGGACACTTCTTTGTTTAGAGCGACCATGATGACTTGCCTCATTCTCCATTTCCAAAATATTTTCAGAAATTTTTTCTATTTATGCCAGAATTATCACAGAGTGCCCACATTAGACATATAAGTATTTTTCACTAATCTCTTCAAGTTTCAGTACCCACATATTTATAATGTTAAAACTCAGATATTGCTTCTATATACCTTTGAGATGGGGCATGAAGCCGAGTGTTTTCTTTAACTGCATGAAATACCACTTCTTCAAGATCAACAGTGCTTTTAATAGGATGTGAGTCAGTGAATAACAGTAACTTAAATGAAAGAACTTTAATCTCAATGGAAATCACTGTGAATGCAATATGAAAAAATAACTTTATAAAATATGTCTGTGTCAGCAAGTTGGAAGATCCATCAGGAACAGAGAGAGAGATCTTTGTAATGAACATATAAATTCTGTGAAAGTTATTCATTCAGAGCACATTATGATGACTATTTTATTTTAGTTGGAAGTTGTGGCTTAGCATTTATAACTCCAACAACTGCTGAATGTGTATGTTTCTAAAGACATTCATTAATCAAAAAGTATATTTTCTATTAAAGTTATTAGTTTTAAAATTTGTATATTGTATATGCATTACATGTCATATTAATACATTGTATATGATTTATGAATATATCTAGTTCATACATATATAAAATTAAGAATATTCACTTACAGAGTTATAATAACAGACTGATCTACAGATATGCAAGCCATTTGTATTATGTAGAAATTATTTCCTATTTATGCTACAAGTTTCAGATAAGATATGATGTATTAGTTACACAAATATAAACTACTCTAAATAGAAACATAGTATTATTTTGGCCTGTGTTTAATATACAGAACATTAATACCTACACAAAAAAGACTAAACTTATTTCTAGCAGAGTGGTAATTCTAATTGTGATGCTTGTTAACATTTAGCTGTAATTTTCTATTTATCCTAAATATTTAACATTCTATACTCTGAAATGGTAGGAAAAAATTGAACAGGTTCCTTGGAGAAACTTATCAAATATGATCTTAGTTTTTCAAAGGTCTAGACAATATAATTTAGTTTAACTAGAATGCTAGAAGCCCAAACTAAGTCATAATTGCTGTGTTGGCTTTTCCATGTATATTACTTTCATTTAAATAAATGATAAGATTAAAAAAAATTTTTTTTCAAATAAAAATAAATGAACCAGAAAGACAATTCAGGAAATGACGTATTTTAAAACCCTAGAAAATAATAAAAAAGGGGGACACAGAATCAGTGAATAAACATGATAGAAGTTAAGTAGTCTGTGAGGGGCCACGAAAGAGGTTTTGTATAGTGTTAATGTTGTGGTTACAAGAATATATTCACTTTGAAAAATTCATAGAGCTATACACTTACACATTCTGCATTTAACTTTCTATGTATCAGACTTCAATTAAAATTTTACTTAAAGAAAAATAACCAAATAAAAAGAATGGGGCCAGGTGTGGTGGCTCACGCCTGTAATCCCAGCACTTTGGGAAGCTGAGGCAGGGGGATCATAAGGTAAGTACAGACCAGCCTGGGCAATATGGTGAAACCCCATCTCCACTAAAAATACAAAAAGTAGCCGGGCATGGTGGCATGCATCTGCAGTCCCAGCTACTTGGGAGGGTGAGGGAGGAGATTTGCTGGAACCTGGGAGGCAGGAGGCGGAAGTGGCAGTGAGCTGAGATGGCCCCACGCCACTGCACTCCAGCCTGGGTGACAG
>NW_016108111.1:74275-130803 GCF_001604975.1 Cebus imitator | reverse complement strand
TGCCTAGGCTGGTCTCAAACTCCTGGGCTTGAGCGATCTGCTTGCCTGGGCTTCCCAAAGTGCTAGGATTGCAGGCATGAGCTACCACTCCTGGCTGTAAATACCAAATTTTTAATTTGATTTTTACTTGTTATGTGGAATCTTCGGATATCTTCCATGCTATTTGAAAAAACAAAAAAACAAACAAAAAAAAACCTGCGCTTAAGTGAAGTCTAGGCAATGGGATGAGATGTAATTTCAGTATTTCCTTACCTTGCCCTTCTAAGAGTATCAGACATAGTGATGGTGATGTGTCCAAATACTAACTAGTCTTCCCACATGACTCATTATCTGCTCTGGAAGGAGAGTGACTGGGGAGACCAGACATGGTCACTGCATTTGGACCCCCTGTCTAGGTAGGGGGAGACAGATGGAGATGACTGGGATTTATCTGGGATAAAATCTCCCAGATCTCACCCAATCTCAGGACACTATTGATCCTGATATAAAGAAAATACACAAAGCCTGAGGTTCTATGAGCCTCAGTTTCACTGCAAATAGTTGATGGCATTTTATCGCAATCTATTTCCCAGAGTTTCCCTCCGTCTCTCTGTGTCTGTCTCTGTATCTTTCTATCTTTCTTTAATGCCTCTCAATTTCTTTTTTATTCTATCCCATCTCTCTTCACTTTCTTCATTTTTCTTGATATTCCATTTTTTAAACTGTTGTTCGTTTTCTTCCATCTCGGGCTTTGGTTATTTAGCTCAGTTTCTCATATTGAGAGCTAAATTGTTGCTTGACCTAATATTAAGGGTATCCTTCTTTTTTCAAAATCTTTACTTAAAGAACATTCCTTTTTTTTTTTTTTTTCTAGTAAGAGCAGTAGATCTATTTGGCAAGAAAATCAAACGTGTTGAAATTTAATTTACAGAATGCAGATGCCAGACATGGAGGGGGAGCCAGGCAGGATGGCGAGAGTGCTCCCGCACTGTGCTTTCCACATTGGCTTCCAGTAGCTTAGCATATTGATTTTATAATTTATAGCTTTCAAAGCCATTGCAGCCTTGATCCTTCTTATAGTTCCAATTTGCTTGTGTCAGTCAAGAACACTGAAATTGTTCCATGGCAGCATGTTTCCTTTGTAGCTCTGGTTTTTTAATAGTTCAATTCATTTAAATTGGGATTGAAAGCTAACATTGATTTTCCTTTTTAATGTCTAGTTTTCCTCAAGTTCTAGTCCCATATATTTTGGGCTTATTAGACATATGTTTGAAAGGACAGCTTTGGTAGGTAGTAGTATTTTACAATTTCCCCTTGCATTGTCTCAATTACAGTGACTGACTCAGATTAAGTACAACACTATTCCAACTAGGGAAGAAAAGGCAATAAACAAGTCAACCAGACAGAGAAAAAGATCTATAATTTCTCATTTTTCAGCATGGAAATTTTAATGCATCCTCTTTGTTTTCATCTTGATTTACCTGGATCTGAAGTCCATGAATTCACATACTGGCTTTGTGATTCAAACTTTTAGGAAAGTAAACCTCTGGTCCTCTTTAAGCCCAGTACCCTCGGTGGCTGGCTAACTGCTCCCTATCTTAACTTTCAGTCAATATTCCTTACCTTACCTTTTCATCCTCAGATGAATTTGGTACCCACAATTCCAGAGTTTTTCTAAGGTTCAGCAGCATGAATCACCTTATATCCTCTTGGCTCCCACTCCAAGCAAGCTCAAGTTTCATTGTTTTTAGTTCTGCAAAGTCAGCTACCACTTCTAGGTTGGCTCTTTAGCTTTCAAAATTTCTGTTTCCTGTACATAATTTTCCATCCCATTCTCTTTGACCTCCCTGGTTTTATGTTTTCATTTATTTTATCACAATCTTGCTGGGCCTTCAGGATACAATAGAGCTAAATATATATCTTCGCTTATACCAAAAATCTCTAGTATTAATTTGCATAAGAATTGTGCCCACCAAATATTTTACATATAGCAATCATATATATTAGGTGTAGTTTTCACAATCAAATAACATGTATTTAAAAGTCTGCTTGTCACACATTTTAATATTATATATACATCAAAAACATTAACTCTTGGGTGAGTGAATTTAAATTGTTCAGACCTGTTCGTCCATTTATTTATGCATTTAAAATATTTATCCCTTTCTGTATTATAGGTGTTAGTGATACCACAGTAAACACCACCACAAGGTCCCTTCTCTCATGTAGCTTACTTTCTTAAGAAAGGAGACAGAAAATATAGAAACAAACAAACAACAACAACAAAAAAAACATGCTATACGTGCAGTTTAGGAAGAATAATAATAAGCCCCATTAGGAAGGGTCTGAAAGTTACTATTTAAGAAAGAACAGCTAGAGTAGGCTTTTATGATGAAGTGACAATTGTTCTGAATTTTTAAAATGTTTCTGACCAGCATAACTTAAAAAAAAGATCCTCTACTGTCATCTACATATCTAGTACATGGTTTTTGTCCATAGAGAATTCAGTAATCAGGTCATTTGTGAAACATCTTGTGGTCACCTTTAGTTCTGAGCAAATCATGGACTATTCTTTCATCTTCTTTGTTAAAAATTGGGCATATTCAGTACCAGGTACCTGTAGAGTATATTGTATTGTATTTCCATTCTAAACTTTGATATGTTACCATGGAATCATCTCCTTCTTGGTATTATATGAGGGGACAATTGAGATATTCTTATATCAGGATAATTAAGTCTGGGCATTTTAAGATCTGTTATCTGAGTGAGAGTTTTGCAAGTTGTTGAAATAATAATGTCCAGAATGCAAACTCAGCAATTTCATCATTAATATCACACTAGACTCACTAGTTATTGTAACAATATGTTTAATAAATTAAATGAGGCTGGGTGCAATCGCTCATGACTGTAATCTCAGCACATTGGGAGGCTGAAGCTGTAGGATCACTTGAGCCCAGGAGTTGGAGACGAGCCTGGGCAAAATAATAAGACCCTATCTCTACTAAAAATAAAACATCGTTCACTGGGAGTGATGGCGCATGCCTGTAGTCTCAGCTACTCAGGAGGCCGAGGCAGGAGGATCACTTGAGCCTAGGGGTTCAAGATTGCAGCGAGCAGTTAGTTTTGATGGTTCCACTGCACTCGAGCCTGGGCAACAAAGCAAGACACTGTCTCTTAAAAAAAAATTACATTGAATGAAGGATTATGTCCTACTTCAGTTAAAACTAAAAGCATTAACAAAAGTGTTTTTAGTGTTGAATAAAATGCAAACATCTTACTTTTAATTTTTTGCTGGATGATCTCTGAGATAGTTTGTTTTTTTTTCTTCATTACAAAGGAAATTCTGTGTGTGTGTGTGTGTGTGTGTGTGTGTGTCTGTGTAATGTATATAAGCCTGAATTTAAAAATAGGAGTGTATGTGTGTTCGTATAATTTATTTTATTAGAAAGAAAAATGCCTCTAAAGTATAATGCTACCATTTTGGTAGCTTTTCTTTTAGTATTAAAACTTTGACAAATTTCTGTAATAAAAATGAGGGGCCAATGATATAGTACATACCATCTCTTAGTTCAAGATTCTGTGAGAACACTGTATTATATTGTGTTACATAAAAATAAATCAGAGGCCGGGCCCAGGGACTCATGCCTGTGAATCCCAGCACAGTGGGAGGCCAAAACAAGGGAATCCCTTGAGCCAGGATTTCAGGACCAGCCTGGGAAGCACAGCAGCACCCCATCTCTACAAAAAATAAAAATGATCTGGCAATGGTGTCATGCACCTGTAGTCCTATCTACAAATCCTTCCTAAATCTAAAAGTAAAAACGTATGATTAGTTGATCATAACTACTGGAAAGGAAATAGATTCAAGACTCACATCAATGTGCCCTGTATCCTCATGTGTCTTGCCCTCATTTTGTATCTTCATTTCAGTGCAGCATTGCCTTCTCATTTTTAAAGCTCACCTCTCCTGCTTTCTGCTAAGAGTTGCTCACTGTGCTTCTTCCAGGATCTTGCTCCTCATGAATCTCTTTTGTCTTTTATTTATCTCCAGGTTTATTCATTCTTTCTCTCTTTGACAAGCTTTTTTTTTCTCTTTAGCAATCACACGCTGAAATTTTTCAGGGTAATAGTAATCTCAAAAAGCAAAGCAAAACAGTCTTCTCCAGATTCTTCTTCCCACTTAGAAACCTGCTCATACTCATGTTTCTCTTCCTGATCAAACTTCTAGAAACAATTTTCTACACTTGATATTTCTAATTCTTCATCTTAATTTACCAGTCAGTCTTTTATTTACTAGTTGACTGAAATTTCTTTCTTTCAGCTTAGCGTACCTTTCCAATTTTTAACATCTGACTCTTTTATCCTATTAAATATCTCTGAAACTTTTCTCCTACTGTTTCTTTGTTCTAGTGTTTCTACTCTTAGTTACTTTGATGCTTCATGTTTCTGATTTTCCTCCTCTCACTTCGATGAATCATCCCAGTCACCATTGCTGTGTTCTTTATTTCCATCTTTCTCCAAATGCAGAGAATCCTTCACCAGCCTTGTTTTTTAGATTCCTATTTCTCTTTGCAGACTACATCAGATATTTCTATTGTTTTACCGATCACTCCCATGCAAATAAGTCACAGATCTATATGTCTAGCTCTGATCTTTTAAACTGACGAGGGATCCAGATTCACATTCCAGTTGCCTATAGAGATTTTCCTCCTGGATGTCATTCTGGCATCTCAAACTTGATATGTACAAACACTAAATCACCATGTTTCCCTTTTTGTGTGTTTATTTCTTCAACATTCCTTTTTTTGAAAGCCACATACCTTTCACGATCTGGTACAAATAACACATTCTTTTTAAAGACTCTGAGTGTGTCAGGAAAGAATGCTAATTGAGGGTTTTTAAAGTTCAATCCATAATAGATAAAACATAAGGTCTTTATCTGGAAAAGCCCTATAGGACATTGATTAAGAACCTAACCTTTCCTGTCAGGCTTCCCTGGGCTTGAATCCCAACAAAACTTTTAGAAATTTTGTGAAGTGTCTCAAGTCCCCTCACCTTGTCAAGCCTTGGTTTTCTCACCTGCAGTTTGAAAATAATAAGACGGGTCATGACTAGCCAGGGTCAACAGTAGGATCATGAGTAATATGTGACACAATTAATCACAAACAATCTATCATTGTTTACAGAACACAGTAAGTGCAAGTAACAATAATTATTATTAGAAATGAAATTCTTAGAGTATTGCTTTAGTCTCCCTTTTGCTGCTATAACAGAATGCTGCAGACTAGGTAATTTACGTATCACAAATGCTTATTAGGCTCACAGATATGGAAGCTGAGAGGTCAAAGGGCAGGGTGCCAGCATCTGGCAAGGGTCATGCTGTTGTGGAAGGTGAGAGGAAGATGCAAGCACATGAGAGCTCTTGTTTTCTCAGGAGCCCACTCCCAAGATAACTAACCCACTCCCGTGATATCAACATTAATTTTTTCGTGGATTAATTATCTCCTCAAGTTTCCACTTTTCAACACTGTTTCACAACAAATTAAGCTTCTGACACATGAAATTTGGAGGACATACTCAAACCATAGCATTTCTTCCCAGGTCCCCAACATTTATGTTCTTCTCACAATGCAAAATGCATTTATTCCATCTCAAAAGACCTAAAATTTTAACTGGTTCCAGTACCAGTTCAAAAGTCCAAAATCCAAAGTGTCATCTATGGGTGAGACTCAAGGAATGATTCATTCTTAGGCAAATTGACTTCAGCTTTTGATCTGTGAAGCCAAAACAAGTTACCAACTTCCAAAATAAAATGGTATGAGAAGCATAGAATAGACATTGTGTTTCCAAAAGGAATAAGGGCAAAAAGAAAGAGGTAACTGGTCCTAAGTATGTCTAAAACCCAATAGGGAAAACAATATTAAGCCTTAAATAATCTCCTTTGACTGTATGTCCTACTTCTGGGACATAGTGGGACTGGAGATGGGCCCCAAAGACCTCAGGCAACCCTGCCCTATAGCTTTGCTGGGCTCAGTCTATCCAACAGCTCTCATGCATTAGAGTTGCATGTTGGTGAACCCATAGCTCTGTGTTCGTGTCAGTAGCCCTGCTCCTGTAGCTCCACAGAGCATTACCCTAATGAGGATTTTCTGTGGTGGCTCTGCTGTTGTGTTAGGTTTCTTCCTAAACTCCCATGTTCCCTGTGACATCTGTTTAAATGTAGGTGGGAACATCCATGTCCCCACAGCTCTTGAATTCTGTATGACTGCAGACTTAGTGCCACGTGGACACCACCAAAATGTACAGCTTGTACCTTCTAAGGTAGTGTGTGAACTGCACCTGGGTCCCTCTGAGCCCAATATGAGGAAGCTAAAGAGCACTGCTCTAGAATGCAGGGAGCAGAGTTCCCAGGCAGCCCTCAACAATGAGCTCATGGAGGGCCCCCAGGCAGGGCTCACCCCGGAAAACCATTCCACTCTCTTAGAACCCTGGGCCTGTGACAGGAGGAGTGGCCAAGAAGATCTCCAAAATACCTTCAGTGCCTTTCTCCCACTGTTTTAATAAATAGCACATTGATCCCTTCCATCCCTGGTGATGCCTTAAGAAGATGGTCAGTAACACCTAGTATTTCCTTCCAAATAGCCTTTTTATACTTTAGATGGCCAGGCCACACATTTTCCAAACATTTCCACTTTAATTTTCTTTTAATTATAAAAATCTGACTTTAAGTCATTCATTTCTTCTTCATCTCATTTTATGCAGTTAAAAGTCGCCAGGCAGAAGCCTACATGGTTTGCTCTTTAGATATTTCTTCTACCAGGTACTCTGGTTCAACATTCTTAAGTTCCACATTCCATAAAGCCCTCAGGCATGAACACAATTCACCCAAGCTCTTTGTTCCTGTATAACGAGGATGGCTTTTCCTTCAGTTTGCAATACCTTGCTCATTTCCACCTAAGACCTTCTCACACTGGCCTTTACCAGCATCGGTATGGCATTCTACCAGCGTCCTGTTTACAGCCACTTAAGTAATCTCTAAGAAGATTTAGACTTTCCCCAGTCTTCTTTTCATTTGAATACTCACCAGAATCATGCTTGATGCTCCACTAATGGCAATCTAGGCTTTTTAAAACCTACTCCTCCAAATTCTTCTAGTCTTCACTTATAACCCAGTTCCAAAGTCTCATCCACATTTTCAAGTATTCATTATAGCAACAGACCCACTTCTTGGTTCCGATGATCTTTCTTAGTTTATTTTCTGCTGCGATAATAGAATACCACAGACTGGGTAATTTATAAAGAACAGAAGTTTATTTTGCTCACAGTTCTGGAGGCTGAGAAGCCCAAGAGTGTGGTGCTGGCATCTGGCAAGAGTCATCCCATAGTGGAAGCAGGAGGTGGAAGTGTGTGCATGAGACAGAGAAAATAAAACCTGAACTGATCCTTTTATCAGGAATCCACTCTCCAGAGAACCTCTCTTGCAATAACAGCATTAATCCATTCTGCATAGATTAATCCATTCAGTCTTCAGTATGGTAAAAGAACAATTTAGTGCAGATGTAGAACTCATTATATACAGTCAATATTCAATTTGCTCATTTATTTGCCATGTGAAGACTGATCTCTATTGTCAAAGAATCATGGTAATCTTATCAGTTTAAACCTCAAAGTCTTCTTATAAATAAAATTCTTGATTACTGAATATAGAAGCTTCTGTTGGGGCCTGGTATCAGTATTCTTCATCCTCCTATTGCCCCCATGTAATAATGGCTTATATATTATCTCTATATTTGAGTATTTTCTTTATTTCTCCTTTAAGCAGGGTATTTATGCAAACCAGACAGAAAATTCATATTTATAATATCAGAATAAACATTTTAGAAATCTCTAGCCCATATCTTAAAAATACTTCTTTAAAACATATAATTTAGTATACTTCCACCATATTTTTATATCTCTACCATTAAAAAAAAACTGTTGCGATAATAATATATATTTTGACATTATAAGTTCATTGTAA
Source organism: Cebus imitator (assembly GCF_001604975.1). Taxonomy (NCBI): domain Eukaryota; kingdom Metazoa; phylum Chordata; class Mammalia; order Primates; family Cebidae; genus Cebus; species Cebus imitator. The sequence continues at coordinate 122,804 of NW_016108111.1, read as the reverse complement.
GAAATAAACATTTATTTGTAGTTAAATTTGTTTCTTTATCCCTATATACACTCAGACTTCTTTCTTTCTTTCTTCCTTCCTTCCTTCCTTCCTTTCTCTCTCTCTCCCTTTCTTTCTTTCTTTTCTTTCTTTCTTTATTTCTCTTTCTTTCTTTCTCTTTCCTTCTTTCCTTCCTTCCTTCCTTCCTTCGTTCGTTCCTTCCTTCCTTCTTTCTCTTCCTTCCTTCCTTATTTCTTTCTCTCTCTCCCTCTCTTCCTTCCCTCTCTCCCTCCCTCCCTCCCTCCCTCCCTCCCTCCTTCCTTCCTTCCTTCCTTCCTTCCTTCCTTTCTTTCTGAGACAGAGTCTCACTCTGTCACCCAGGCTGAAGTGCAGTGGCGCAATCTCAGCTCACTGCAGCCTTTGCCTCTAGGTTTCAGTGACTCTCCTGTCTCAGCCACCTGATAGCTGGGATTACAGGCATACACCACCACATGAGGCTAAGTGTGTGTGTGTGTGTGTGTGTGTGTGTATATACACACAAACATATATATTTATTATATAGTTATATATATACACAAATATATTAGATAAATATATAAATATAAATTATAGATATAATCGTATATTATAATATATAAATATACATTATAGATATAGATACATATACACATATATACGTATAGGTAGAATATATATAATACATATATATCCATACACATATATATGTACATATATACATGCATATATATACTATAGACATAGATACATATACACATACATATGTATACATATGTACCGACATATGTATATATGTGTGTATGTATGTCTATAGTATATATATGCATGTATATATGTACATATATATGTGTATGGATATATATATATATGTATTAGTAGAGATGGGGTTTTTCCATGTTGGCCAGGCTGGTCTTGAACTCCTGGCCTCAAGTGATCAGCCTACTTTGGCCTCTCAAACTGTTGGGATTACAGATGTGAGCCACTGCACCAAGCCACTTCTTTCTTATCAGTTCAAAAGCTCACTAAAAGTAAAAAGCATTTCAAAGTGAAGCTAAAGGAAATACCATTTTGTTTCCCTGGGTAGATAGAAAACCAGAGATTTCGATGTTTGTTAATATACCTATTTTAAAAATATTAGGCCAATCTTATTGTGCAATAAAGCTGAAATTTTATAAACATCTGGTATAATTTTCACCTTAAACATAATGTCATACACATATATATGATTAATATTTTAATCAAATATGTATCCTTGTAAAATTTGTGTAAGATGAAAATAATCTTCTAAAGCTTTAACTGAAATAGAAATATTACCTTTTAAACTCTAAGAGTATGTCCCATATTTGAAATGTAAAAAGCCCAGGAATTTGTAATATATATTCAGATATTTTTTTCTTAAAAACACATCCCAAGTTAGCGGATTATAAGCTTCTTAGTTAAAAAGTTAGGAGATTTTGCTTTTTCTTTGTTTCTAGTTGATGAAACTGTAAGCATAAAACGTCACAACAAATCTGCAACACTACAACCATGCATTTTAAGTTGATACTGCCTGTAGTCAAGTATGAGTCATGAATTTCAATACATTTATTTTCAATTGTTCCCTACAGCAAAGATGCAGAAAATACTTAATCTTCTGGTTCCTATAAAATTCAAATGAATTTTATCATTTGAACCAAGGAGAACACTCTAAAGTCCTATCTTTCATGTAAAAACACATAATCAGGGGAAAAATATTAATGGTTTACTACATTATTAAATTAGAGAGAATCAAGGTTTTCTTCTAGTTTACTTGGATATACTTAAATCTTCAGTATGATTATTTTCCCCGCTTGTCTAAGAAAGAGATAAAAGACCCTGTCTCTTCAGTCTGACAGAAAACATTATAGCTACAGGCCAGTACAAGAAATTGCTATAGAGTCAGGCATATGAATTGTTAGTAGGACTTTTTATTTCAACTCAGTTTTTTTCATATAGCTATAATTACATTATTCAAAAATATTTATGCAAATCTGCACCTGTTAGAGGTTTAAATTTTAAAAAATGTTCTTCATTTTTCATACTACACCAGAAAAAATAAATCTTTTTCCTGATTCATTATTTATACTGAAGGTAAGTTAACTTCCACTCATTCCATGGGCCTCTGAAATAAAGATGATGGTACTAGCAGTGCTGGTTCCAGTGAAAATGCTACGTAATTGACAAGTTTTTGTGCCTAAAAATTGTCAGAACTTATTGATATCAATGGTATAGGTAGTATGACTATGTGATAATTTATGGGTGATATAAAGTCAATTTAAATGTGTGACATAAGTGAAAATTTATGGGTGATAAAGGACAATTTGAAGTGTCACAAACCATATGATATTACCATGTCTTTTATCCTTCTAGTATACTTTAGTGTAAATGTTTTAGAACACATTTCTTATTTGGGCTAGATTTAGGGGTGATCCTAAAAATTAATAGAGGAATTACACATCAAATAAACTTTATAAAGTGTATTCCTTTGGATGTTTGCTCCAAATTACTGTTGAATTAATGTGCAATGCATGATGAATGAATGATTAGAATAACATTATCATTATTATATTATAAGCATTCATATATAATGGATAGAATCCATTCTAAGAATTTTGAAGAGAAAAATACTGGTGGTGATAAATAAATTTGAGAGGTTTGTTATAATTTTTAAAAAGAAAGGAACTCTTAACAGTTTTGACTTCAATTTGTATGCCTTGTGGTAATTATAGATACTCATGCTGATCTCACCTTACAAGTGTGGAATACAAATATCCAACAAGTGTTGCTGAACTATTCAGCTGGCTCTACGTTACTTCAGTCAACTCAACTGCAGATAACTACTGTCCCAATTTGTCTAGCATGCTTGACTGCAGTCCCTTCCTTCAACCAGCCGCCTTAGAAAGTAAACAGTCTGTATAGTTCTTTCTCCTTCTTCTTTTTTTAAAGCCAATTTTTCTTTACTATATAGGTTTACTGAATCTCAAGCAAACGAAAGGGACAATTAAAAGCAAGCAAACCAAAAGGACCACTAAAACTACAGTCACAAGGAAGGTAGTATGATGAGTGCCCCTTTGTAATTTTTTACAGTAGATTTTGTAAACTATTCAATTTTTTTCTTTAGATTAATAAACTTTCATTTTTAGAGCAGCTTTAGCTTTACAGCAAAACTGAGCAGTACAAAGAGTCCCCATAAACCTCCTGTATCCTCCCCCATATAAATGTGTCCACAGTGGACATCCAGCACTGCAGCAGTATGTATGTTACAACTGATGAAACTACATTTGACACATTCTTATCACACAAAGTCCATAGTTTACATTAGGGTTCACTTGGTGTTTTTCTCTGTCTCTTAAAATTAAGTGGTAGTGCTTTATTGGTCAGATAATAAAGCACTTAGAATGCCACTCTAAGCTATTCAGTACATAGTAAGCACGCAGTAAGCCAGTTAACCTATTGTAAAATAACAGCGCATAGTAAGAGCATTTCTAAACAAATCCAAGCTATACTGTCACTACATATTTGTAGCTTACCATTATGCACTGATGCTAGGCCAAAGTGTGAAATACGCTGGTTGGGGAACAATCCAACTACTTCCAAAAAATGGTCTGTGGTAATGATTAACTCATTTACCACTCTAGTCAAGAATGAGGCCTGCCCTTCTTGCTGGCATTTGTAAAGGTTAAGGGTGGTGCGAAAGCTTAGAGTAAATTGTGCTCAAACCCAGCAGCTCCCCTTAAGGATGAAATTCAGGACTATGGACAAAAGTAATATTTGCCACCTAACTCCCTTCTCCCTTCCCAGATAAAGGCATATACATACTATAGTGGGAAAACAACAACTTAAATTGAATAAGGACAGGTCAAGTTTAACGTATTAACTGACTTAGAGGGCTCACATATGAAATAAATAGGGTGGCTGGTTAGCTCCACATTGTCTACTTTGTTTATTTGATTAAACACTAGGTATCCAGTTAATTAACATGTATTTGAAAGTGCTTTTCTAGGCCAATGGCTGTTACTGACTGTGGAGTTATGATAATGAACAAAGACAAGAATTTCTGTTTTCAGCAGCTTATACTGTACTAACAGGGAAAAACTGCTCAACTGTGCCAGGCATATTGTAAGTTGATGTATGTGTTCTAAGCTTCACAACCAGCCCATCAAATAGAGGCTAATAACACAAAAGAGAAAATTGAGGTATTGAAAGGTTAAGTGACTTTCCTGTGGTCACACAACTAGGAATTAGCAGTGGGAGAATTTGAGCCAGATTCATTTTTTTCCCAGATTCTGTGCATGCAATCACTTACGTAGCTGGGGCTTCCTAGAAACTTAAGACGGGAAACACTTATAAAATAACCACATGCTAAAACCTGATACATTATTTCCTAATAGAAGTAGGAAACATTTTTAAGGATTGATTATGATGAGAAATATTGCCTTTGAAACTTCACATATTTTCCATTTTCCCATAACCATTTTCTGGCAATTGTCAGTATGTGATTTGAATTACAGAGAAGTGATTTAATGGGGATGTTATAATATTCTATTTCTTCTGGCTTATTTTTTTAAAGAAATTTAACCAAACTGGTGATTTGTGTTAAGAGTAATATTCAGAATTATATTGCCACAGCATTACACACTCTATATATGGGCACAAATAATTTTCCATTGCTTACTATAATGCTACACGATCATATGATCATTGTTAACATGAGCCAGCTTGGAAATGAAGAGCAAAAAGGCATTCCTTTTATGCATCCAATTCATAGTGCCACCATGTTGTTATTTGACATTGGAATCAGTCATTTAAGCTCTGTGAACCTGTTTTCACCTCTAAAACAGAGACTTACTAGCAACCTTGTTTTATACCAACAGGACTGGTATGAATATCAGATATGGAAAATGAAAATAAAAAATGCCTTGATATTTTAACAATTTACTTAAATTCTAAGTTACAAATAAAGGAAGGGATAGGGCATTTAGCCTACCACAAGGTAAGCATTTTGTAAGATTGCTATATAGATCTTTACTTAAGGGATGATTAAATGAAGTGACGAAAAGTACAATGTGCATGGCGGCCACTCGACAAATGTTGGTTAACTTTATCTTTCTCTTGATGCATATACACTAGAATATATATCCCTATGTATTTAGGTTCAACTTTCAGAACTAAATTAAATAGTGAAAAATATAATTACCTCTTGTTTCTTAAGGGCATAATGTTTGAAAATGATGAACCCTCCCATTTTATCCTCTGCCTTCCTGAACACAAGGCTTTTCTGAACAAAAAGGTTTGAAAAGAATTAGAATTTCTTAGCAACATTTCACAGAGCGTGAAATATAAATTGCTCAGTTTTGATGTCTAAAAACAGGACCTTAATGGTTAAAAGTGGAGGCCTTAGCCAGGCATGGTGGTATGCACCTATAGTTCTACCAACTTGGGAGGCTGAAGCGGGAGGACTGCTTGAGCTCAGAAGTTTGGAGGCAACATAGCAAGACTTCATCTCAAAAAAAAAAAAAAAAAAAAAAAAAAAAAAAAAAAAAAAAAAAAAAAAAAAAAAAAAAAAAAAAAAAAAAAAAAAAAAAAAAAAAAAAAAAAAAAAAACATGTTCTCACTCATAAGTGGCAGTTGAACAATGAGAACACACGGACACAGGAAGTGGAATATCTCATGCCAGGGCCTGTTGTGGGGTGAGTGGGTAGGGGAGGGATAGCATTAGGAGAAATACGTAATGTAGATGACAGGTTGATGGATGCAGCAAACTACCATGGCACATGTATACCTATGTAACAAACCTGCACGTTCTGCACATGTATCCCAGAACTTACAGTATAATAATTAAGAAAAGAAAATTAAAAGCCTCGAGGTAAGAAGATGATGAAGAGGATCAACCTTCTGCTTAGCCAAGACTAGAGTGACAATATGTGAAGAAACAAATCAGCTTTTCATCTCCTAGCGCCCTTCCCTGGAGAAGCTGAGTGAGGGCACTTGTGCTGAGGTAATGGTATAGTATTAGAGAGGGGATGTTAGATAAATCAGGGAAACAGGAAGGACAGAGAGTGCTTCTGCTACTACACCTCATTAATAATTCATGCCTGTAATCTCAGCACTTTGGAAGGCTGAGGCAGGTGGATCACTTGAGGTCAGGTGTTTGAGACCAGCCTGGACAACACTGTGAAACCCCATCTCTATCAAAAATACAAAAAAAGAAAAAAAAATTGCCAGACATGGTGGCATGTGCCTGTAATTCCAGCTACACAGGACGCTGAGACAGAGGAATTTCCTGAACCCAGGACGCAGAGGCTGTAATGAGCTGAGATCGTGCCACTGCACTCTAGCCTGGGCGACAAGAGCAAAACTCCATCTGAAAATAATAATAATAACAATGATAATTCTGAAAAGAAGCCACCACTCAGATGACCCTACACTCACCTTCACACAAGGTTGGCAGAGCAGAATGGCCAGGCAGTGGGATGCCTAGGCTGCCGTGTGGTGTCCACAGCACCCACTGACTTCAGAGCTGTCCTGGGTAATCACCGAGAAGGGCCCCACCAGAGAGAATGGGAGCAGGTGTCTTCTTAGAGAGGACAGTGCTCCACATAAGATGGGGCTGTCAAAGAAGCCCAGCAAGACCACAGAGTGCCACAGGGAAGTGACAGCTAAGGTGAGTGGAACTCTTGCAAGATGTGCCACTAGATCACATCACACATTACTGCAGGTTTCAGTCAAGAAGGACAACAGGACAAGCAGCAACTACATGGATAAAGAACAATAACCTGAAGTCCCAAGTTGCTGATTCCTCCCATGACTCCTGAATCTCCCTTCTCACTACCTGGCTACAGAAGCCTCCTTTATCTTTCAATAGAGCCAGTGACTTGCTTAGGGAGGGAAGAATATCTAACATAGTAAGTATGTTTATCCATGAAAGTTTAGTAATTCCATATACTTTCACAATTATTTAATTTTTTTTAATAAAGGCCTTTGGATTGGATTAAAAGTTTATTTATTTATTTATTTATTTATTTATTTATTTATTACCTCATTATTCAGTGCATAGAGTACACCAGACTGAGGCCTGGTTAATTATAGACATGACATAAAAATTGCATTGCCGCTAAGCAGGAGTTGGTGTTTGAGTGAAATTTGCTATCCTGACACAAGAATAACTGGGGGTAGAGTAAGAGGTAGTATGGGTGGGATGATCAGAGCAGGACTTTTTGAGAAGGTGACACTAGGGCAGTGTTCTGAATGACCAGAAGGACTCAGCCGAATGACCATGTAGGAAAGCCTTTCAGTCAGAGAGAGTGTAGAGTCTGAGACAGGAAACTAGATCTTAATCCTTTCCTATAATGACGCTTTTGTTGCTGTCACCAGATACATTATTTCCTATGAGGCTGATGATGAGCACTGTGGTTAAAGCTAGTGTTGCTCTGGATCACATTCTATGTTAGGGAAGAATATCTAACATAGCGAATATTTTTATCTGTGGAAGTTATGCACTATTACACCAGCACAATCACAAGCTCCACCTTGTCTCTCACATACTTCTCAGAATCATGGGTTTCTCCCTCTGTATGGGGGGGTGCAGCTGAGCTGGACACTCCTTCCACACTGAAAGCTGGGCTGATCTGCTGGTTCCTACAGTCCAAGCTCTCGGGGCTGGTTGTGACCAGAAAGCTCTACATTCTAGGGTCGACCTCCAGCCATCCTTGCTATCGGTGAACTCCTACCCACTACTGTCTACATTTTAACCGGTGAATTTTATTTTAGGTTTTTCTTTCAGAGTCTTTATGTATTGCTCACAATTCTTCGTGGTCCCTTATTTTCTCTTGCTGTGGATTTCAGCTTCATGCTGATTCTTTCCAGTTACATGGTTGGAGCTGTCCCTATATGTCTTCCCTAGTTCCATCACTTTGTCTTCACAAACTTACAACTATTGCCAATCCTGGATCTCCCATTGTTCATGCCATTCTGTGTCCTGGTGATTCGTAAGTGTCAAGAGTCTAGTTCACTGAGTTTAGTTTATTGCAAAGCTTGAGTGTTTCATAAAACCCAAGGTCTCCTCCATAAAGTTAAAAAACAAAACAAAACAAAACAACCAACCAGCCAACAAAATATAAATAAACAAAAAACACTGTGTGTGTGTGTGTGTGTGTGTGTGTGTGTGTGTGTGTGTGTGTGTATTTAAAGTTTCACAACAATCAGGTAAAAAACATTAACACTGCTTTACAAGAACTTAGGGCTTGATAAAGTAAACTGCCCATGATCACAAGCTGATGACAGAGATTCACTATTAGAACAATGTTATTCTAAAGCCCATGCAGTTTCTATTATGGTACAATGAGCTCTAACTCCAGGTATTCTCTAACCTGCCATTTTTCCTATTTTGCTATTCAACCCATCCCTGAGTTCACACTATTCTAGAATTTTTTTTTTTTTTTAACAAGAATCCTGCCCTGTCCCACTGCTACATATATATGCAATTTACCTGAGGTTATACAGTTGCCTCAAGTAAATGGCATCACCTTCCTGAATCTTGTTTTTTCCTTTTTCTAAAATGGAGATAATAATATTAATAGTTAATGTGGCAGTTAACTGAGATAATCTTTGACACATAATAAATACTCTTTTTTTTCTTTGAGATGGAGTCTCGCTCTGTCACCAGGCTAGAGTGCAGTGGCACGATCTCAACTCACTGCAAACTCTGCCTCCTGGGTTCAAGCAATTCCCCTGCCTCAGCCTCCCAAGTAGCTTGGATTACAGGCACATGACACCACTCCCAGAAAATTTTTGTATTTTTAGTAGAGATTAGGTTTTACCACGTTGGCCAGGATGGTTTCAATCTCTTGACCTCATGATCCGCCTGCCTCGGCCTCCCAAAGTGTTGGGATTAAAGGCGTGATCCACCATGCCCACCCACTAAATATTCTCATAATCTAGTTGTTATTGGCTAATGGTTCTTTGAGGTTTTTTCCATTCATGATACCATCACCCCTCTAAAGATTTGTCATTTCTTTTCTTACATTTTGTTTTACTATTATCATACAGTTACAGTTTACTCCAATACATTATAATACTGAATATCAAAATACTACAAAGCATATTTGATGTTGACTCTAGGACTCTGTAACTGAGGGTAGAATTCAGAATCCTGTCCAACAGGATTAGTTTTCAAAGAAATAACGTCATCTTGTCATCGTCAGTCTCCTCATGACATAGATCCTGAGGACAGTGATTGTGAGGTGATAGTAAATTAAAGTCTTAGAGAAACTAAATAGGCTATAAGTGAAATAGATAGTGACAGTGAAAAGCTGAAATTTCTGTCCACTCATTGTTAAGAATGATATTCAATTCAGAAAAGGTATATACCTTGCTGCAGTATCAAACGTACGTGATTCCAGACCCATGGTGTCAATCTTTCTTGTATGTACTTCATATTTGAGACAGATAATTTGGAGATGTCTTTAAGAAAATCTTTTCCTGCAATTACACATTTAGAGGAATGTATAATTCATATTCCAGTCAAGCAAATCATAACTTGCTACTGTTTGCACATCTGCTGCAAAGTTACCTTAATTTTGAAGATTAGACTCACACATGAAAAACATTAATGCTGTCTGCAATTCAAGGAAAGGTGATGACAAAGATAATAATTTAAGTTTCCAGTTGATACTCAAGAAGTAATAATTGAAAAGAAGAAATATAATATTTCCTAAGATATTAAAACATAGTTGCTTACTCAAGAATTTGCTTCCTACATATTATATAATAGTTAAGTATAGTTTGTCTAGAATTTGGGGTGATGGCCCAGTAACATGAAATTTCTGTCAGCATATTAACCAACCAAGGTGTATTCCATGTTTATTCATTGTTTACTTTATAATATCTAATGATTTCAATATTACGTACACCCAGAGCACACATTTTTTTCTTGAGTTAAAGAGATGTGTATGGGAAGTTATTAAACTCTATGACAACTTACCAACAGGCTTTATTTGTTCATAATTGAAACATCAATTCATAAGTGAAAATTGGGATGGAATTTACTTATATATTTTAAATATAGTGTCATATAATATGACATACATAATGTTACAGCAAGTGGATTGAGTTACCATGAGATCCATCCTCCTCTTTCCTTCCTTATATGTAATAATTCCTGTTCTATGCCTTCTCTAGAATACTTACTAATTCCTATAGAATCATCAACTCTCTAAATCTTTGGAAGTTAAAGGTCACCTGGTTCCTTCCTCATTTCAATTTACTTTTTCTCTGAAAACAAAAACAAAAACAGACAAATGACAACAAAGCAGATAGTTTAAAAGTTTATGAAAATTGAATAAGGAACCAAGAGAGGAGGAGAACATCCTTTGTATGGTTAAGTTTGGAAAAATGATATAATTGCATTAGATCTAAAAAACGAAACATATTAATCTGCATGGAGAAGATGTTGATACTAGCTCACCTAAATGAGAAGGCAGGGCACACTTATGTTAAAGGGCTTGATAGCAGAGTAGAAAATGAAAGGTAGAGCCTATAAGAATAAATGTGGCCGGGCGCGGTGGCTCAAGCCTGTAATCCCAGCACTGTGGGAGGCCGAGGCGGGTGGATCACGAGGTCAAGAGATCGAGACCATCCCGGTCAACATGGTGAAACCCCGTCTCTACTAAAAATACAAAAAAATTAGCTGGGCATGGTGGCGCATGCCTGTAATCCCAGCTACTCAGGAGGGGGAGGCAGGAGAATTGCCTGAAAACAGGAGGCGGAGGTTGCGGTGAGCCGAGATCGCGCCATTGTACTCCAGCCTGGGTAACAAGAGCGAAATTCCATCTCAAAAAAAAAAAAAAAAAAGAATAAATGCTCTAGACTTATGGACACTGCTAGTTGTCAAACATTTATTGGTGTACAACTCATTTAACATTTAGAAATAAATCTTATCTCTTTGATTAGTTATAGCTGGTAGTGGTAGGGGTGAAAGGTTCTATTCAAACCTTGAACTTTATTAATTTGTTACTACATGAGTGTGTCTTGGTACAAGAGATACTGTGTACCAATTTTCATATGCAAGTATAGAATAAATATTAATCTTGGTGCAATTTAAAGGAAAGTAATTTTAGGTATCATGTCCATGGTTAACACTAAGAAAGTGAATAAAAGAAGTGAAATTCTGTTGTACTCCACCCATCAAAGAGAAATTACTAGCCAAAACCTTAACTCTCAAGAGTAATGCTCAACCAACGTTCTTAATCTATATAATGAAACAACATGCAAAGTGAGGCATTTTTATGCTACTAATAGGAGATAAAATTTCAGTCTTCTTTATGAACCAGAAGATAGGATTTTTCAGTCTTGCATTTGGGTAATACTGATACTAGTATCATGCAGTTAGTCTGATAGTGTTTTGTTTAGTCTACTCATATCAGACTTGTAATTATTTCAAACAGAATAACACTCACAATTGGTCTAACAGGGAATATGGGAGAAATTTATGCTGATCTATTTCACCCCCAGTTCACAGTCACAGTCCAGGGCTGCTAATTTGGTTTTTGACTCTGTCATATCCCACTAAACCTTTCTGGGGACATATCCTATGCATCTGGCAGACAAAAACAGACAGAAATGGAACTGGTTCTTAAGCTTCCAATCCTCTGCTGCTGAAACAGAGCACTGACTAACGCTGATTCCTCTAACAACATTAGTACTGTTAGACTCTCCCATATCCTTTCACTGATGTTTTCTGGCACTGGGGAGCCAAGAATGAACACACAGGACATATTTAAAGCTAAAAAGCCGTGCATCTACTAAAGATGTTTAAAATTCCAAAATAAAACTATATGCAACACTTTGCTGTGAGCAGAATTTAAATATGCCACTAGTGGATGAAATCATGAATTCCATTTTACTTTCAAATACACATCTTTATAAAATTATATTCAGCTAATAACTAAACCCATTCCATTACAGAGGTACAACAAAGATGAAGTGCTGAACTTCACAAATGAGAGGATCCAATTCATCTGTTTTGTGAATTACTCATACTTGACATTTGAAGAATTTATACCAATAAAATGCATAATGGATCAAAAGTTAGTAAGTTTTCAATTTAATTTTCAAATACAAAGACGTAAAAGGCAGAGAGTGGCACTCTGAGGATATGTACTGTGGTGTGTGTGTGTATGTGTGAATTCACACCATATCCACAAAGATCTTTTCAGAATCTGCTGTTATCTCCCAGCAAGTGTCACGTTCCCTAAATAAGTTCTAATATGGAAACAAGAGGGATTTCATTGTCAGCAGTATCCCTGCTTGCAGTCAGGGAATCAATGAAGAATAAGCCTGGAGTTGGGCCTATATCCTGTGCAATCACATTATGACAGGTTTCCAGGAAATCAATCTGTCTGCTGTTTATTGCACATTTCTCAGATCACATTAAAATTCAGCCCTTAAGTTCTTCAACTCTCATTCCATAGAAATCGGCAACAGTGGAACCAATTCAGTGTTAAAAAATACATAAACATGTAAATAAAATTGTGGCATATAGATAGGCTTGTTGTTGCTATGGCCTTTTAAATATCCATAAAATAATACAATTTTCTAAAAATACCCTACAGAAAATAAGTTTCTAAATAGATGTCACTTGTATTGTTTCCAAAAGGAATATACAAGTATAAATTTGTGAGTTTTGTGTAAATTATCTGTAAAGAGAACAATTACTACCATACTGTCTAGGGAATGCCACAGGTCTATATCATGGTTAACATAATGATGTTAACCCGCTGTAGAGAAAATCGTATTATAGCAGAAGGACTTCATTTGTTATTTACTTAAAAAGCTAAAAATTAATTACTAGTTCTTTTGCTTATTTGCCTGGCTGTGCAATGAGTATGCAAGAGAAAATTAAGTACTTAGTTAACATTTGTGAGAGATTTAAATAGGAAAACAAAGAGAAAAGTCTTAATATACAAACATTGTTTTCTATACTATATGGAATTAAAATTTTTCACAATTCCAATTACTAAACCAGCTGCAAGCATTCTCCTAGAGACCAATTAGTTTATGATACACTTTTTCTTTAACAGAGGCCTAAAGCTTCCAGAGCCTACCATAATGAATGTAAGTTTGTGTATACATATATATAATTGTCATTTATCAACACTAATGTTAATAGTGAACTTCGTAAGTGGCTATTAAAAATTCTCAGTAAGGCCTGATTTTTCACTGCAAAAATACTACAGAAGTACCTTTATGGATTTATGTTCCAGATGGTACTACCATCTGGGAGCTAACTTTCATTGTCTAATGGTTTCTTGCTACATTTACATGTATTAGGCATCAACATCCGCTGCTGGTTACAATCGTTTTCTTTCCTGCGTCAGTGCTTAGTAGAACGTGTGTTGTGTACAGCTTATTATGAAACTGAACACAGATGACAAAAAAGGGTAAACAGACTGCAAATTTTTTATGGCTAATAATAGAATGTGCAGCAATAAAGCGACCTCCATTGACCATTTTCAAACAAGAGATTAGTAGCATTTGTGCCTAACCTGATACCATATTGTATGAAATATGTATCCCAAACAGGTTGGGTCTGCCATTCTGTTCCCTTGTGAATGTAGACTTGCCAGATGGTTTTGATGAAACTTTATTTTATTGAGAGGCTGCATTTAAAGAACACCTGATGGCCTCCAAATGCACCAGGAATTAAGCAGCTAGATTTTCTAGTAGATTGATAAAAATGAAAATAAAATGTAGTGATTATGAACCAGCCCAGCACAATTCTCTTAAGGACACTGCTTCTGTTCTAGTTTAGTCTTGAGATTCAATAAACTGATGGAAAAGATAGTCTTTTATGCCATATAGCTTAAGCAAGGTTTGGCTCATTTTCAGTCAAAATGTCCACCAAGTCTAACTCTTCTTCCTTTATCCTGTCTCTGACCTATATCATTCTCATCCTATTGTCATAGTTTTCCTTTTCCTTTTAATACACACTGGTAGGCTTAGCAATGGCTCTCCAAAGATGTTCACATCCTAATCCTGGAACCTACGTTACCTTAAATGGCGAAAGGGGCTTTGAAGATGTGTTAAAGTTAAGGATATTGAGGTGGAAAGAATTGTTTGGATTACCCTGGTGGCCCCAATAGAATCTCGAATGTCTTTCTAAGATGGAGGCAAGAAAGAGATATAAGGAAATGGATTGATGGACACAGAAGTTGAAATGATGTGCTCTGGAGATGGATAAGGGGCTGCAAGCCAAGAAATGTAGGTGATAGGTTCAAGTTAGAAACCACAAGGGAGTGGACTGTTTCCTGGAACCTCTAGAAGGAATGCAGGATTGCTGTGTACCTTGGTTTTAGACATATAAGACTCATTTCAGACTTCTGGGTATCAGAATTGGAAGAGAGGAAATTTGTGTTGCTTTAAGCATTAAGGTTGGGAAACTTTGTTATAGCAGCAATAGGAAACTAATGGAATTGGAAGAGAGGAAATTTGTGTTGTTTTAAGCACTAAGTTTTGGAAACTTTGTAATAGCAGCAATAGAAAACTAATGCATATATCTTTAACATTGGTGGGCACAAGCAGTGTTTCACAGAATCTTGAATTATTTTGCTATAGAAATAATATGTAGAGAGGGGCAATTTGTTAATGAGAGAGAGTAAAGGAAACATTGCTAAAGGAATGATCTTGAGAAGGTGGAAAAGGCTGGGATCTAGGACATACTTGGAAGTGTTATGCTGATTGTTCTCAGGCAGGAAATAAGATACTTGTCTTCATTTCTTAATCTCTAATGATAAGAGTATCACTGGCTATTCTATGATTGGCTGCCAACCTATTTTAGTTTTTCTTCAAAGCCTGTGAAGAATATTACTCTCTATCTTTTCCTAAGTTTATTTTACTCCTTCATTGAATGTTTCTATTTTAAACAGATGCTTTTGTTTCCCCATTAGATCACTCCCAATGTTCAGTCTTATCCTATTCTAACTGTGGTATTGTTGATTGCCTAATTAACGTGAATATCTTATAGAGCAGTGGTTTTTAACCAGGAGTGGTTTTTCTCCCAGAACACATCTGGGCAATGATTGGAGACACTCTGGTTGTCTCAACCTGAGGGTTTCAGGGGGTGCTACTGGCATCTAGGAGGTAAGGCTCAGAGATAGCTGCTAAATATCTTATAATGCATTAGACAGCAACACATAGTAAATAATTATCCCCAAATGTAAATGGTGTTGCTATTGGCTTTGATAAATCCTTCTCTAGTAAATATACCCTTTTAATATTGTATTACTCATTTCTGTCTAAGTCAAGCTTATCGAAACAGTAGTCTCCACTCATATTTTCTATTCTCTTACTTCCCAATACTCTTTTACTATAGCAAGTTGATTCCCATTCCTATATCCTTAGGCTTTCCCTTGGGGTAATTCTTTTATACTTATGACTTTAAATACTACCAATACAAGTGCTCATATCATTTATTTTAATTTAACTTTTAAATATATTTAGCCAGCTCTACCTCTGAAGGTGTTCAGACAGACAGGCAGACAGATCTAACAGACTGCTAGGCAGCTCCACTTTCAAACACCTCAAACTGAACATATGCAAACTAATGTCATCAGACATTAGGTTTTCACTGAAACTCTTCTTGCATTTTCTTCCTCTCTAAATCCTTCATGTCTTTGATCTTTGTTTCTTTTTTTCTCATGTTCCATTTATTGTTTTCCATCTACTTACTTGGCAAATATTTCTATTCTTTAATAGGGATTCAGTTTAGGTTTATTCATGGAAACCTATCCTGATACCTCTAACCATTGCTGAGGGCTGAGTCAGATGCCCTTCACCTCTGTGCTTATTCTCTATGACCCTATAGCAGCCTTTGGTACATAAACTACACATTTTACCTTATGTTATTAGCTCTTAGCTACATAGACATGAAAATCTATGAAACTATATGAGAACCCAAAATAGGTATCACTTATTTGTTTTGAGATAAGCACACTGGACTTTCTCAACTTCGTGCAAAATATGACATAAATTTCCATGCCCCATTGTCTCTGTCCTTTCCTCCAAATTCTTGGGGTTCACTCTTACCTACCTCTGTAAAAAAGACTTCTCCAAGTGTAGTGTGCAGAATTTTAGAATGTCCTCCATGACCTTTGCTTCTGGTGTTACTCTGATGATAATGTTATCATACATGGCAAAAGGTGTTTTACTGTTGTAATTACAATTGCCAGCCATTAGACCTTAAATTAAAAAGATTATCTAGATGGACCCAATATAATCACATGAGCTCTTTAAAAGTTGAGAGTTTTCTCTGGCTGGTGGCAGAAGGAGAAGTAAGAGATATTTGAAACATGGGGAACCACTGTGCTGTTGCTGGCTTTGAAGATGGACAGGAATACATGAAAAAGAAGGCAGCCAGCTTCCTGGAGCAGAAAGTGTCCCTTTATCACCAAGTCAGTGAGAAAACAATGACCTCAGACATATAGCCACGAATAACTGGATCATATCAATACCTTGGATGAGAATGTAAGTACATTTTTCCCCAGAGCCTCTAAATAGGAGCTGACCTTAGCCAAAATTTTGTGTTCAGCTTTATGAGACCTAGAACAGAAAACTCAGTCAAATCCACTCAGACTTCTGATGTAGAAGACTGTGAGATAATAAATAATAGTTGATTTTAAGCTGCTAACTTTATGTTATTTGTTGGGCAGCAATAAAGAAATGAATACACTAAGCTTGCTCCAACTCTCCCCTTCACCTCAGCAAATGAAGTGTTCCTAAAGTTCATAGAGCTCTTATGACTTTTACACATCTCTGCTTCTTCAACCACTAGCTTTAAGCTCCCAAAGACAGATATTGTATATTATTCACATAACATTTAAGGAACAAATAAATAAATCAGCATTTTAAAATCATGTGACCATAAATTAGTAATCCTATTGGCTTGGTTCCTTGGAACTGTAGTTTTTTAACCTTGACCAGTCAAATCAAAATATCCAACTAGCTTGCAAGAACAGACTCAGCCGGAGGCAAAACCCCTGATAATACAATTTGCTATAGCAGTATAGTCTACTTGATAGCTAGGGGGAATCTAGGCAATCCTGTGACATGCTTTGGGGTGGCTTTCTATATGAACTTCTTGAAAGCAAAAGGCTCAACTGCAAGAGAAACAAAACAAAACAAAAGAAACCTGAGAAACATTTTCTCTATCCAATGTAGCCAGTTAGGGTATTCTATCTGTCTGTCTATCTATCTATCTATCTATCTATCTATCTATCAATCATCTATCTATCATCTGTCTTTTAATTCTTACCCTTCAAGAATAAAGGTGTATAGTTCTCTGTATTCAAAGATTTCCCATCTGTGGCAAGAAGCAAAACCCATGGCTTTTCCAACCTGCAGTCCTTTTCTAGGAGTAACATAATCTGCAATGTCACCTTCAATTTTGATAAACCAAGATATAAACGGTAAAGAAAAAAAAGTGGCAATCAAAGCTGCCTCCTTTGTTTCTCTCTGCAAATCAAATACTGTGGTTGTTAGTAAATTTCAACCTATAATTTACAAAATTATAGAGAGTAAAGAGAAAAGAGAAAAGAGAAGAGTAAAGAGAAAAGAGTGAAGGCTGAATGATTTTGTTTTTACTAGACAAATTAGGCACTTTAGTTAAAAGAATATGCTACTTTAGAATAAGTGACATCAAAATGTGAAAGAATCATACAGTGATCCAAATGTATAGAAAAATTAGCACAATGTATTACTGGACATATTTTTCAATAAAAAGTAGTTTGTAAAAGTAAATGATTAAAATGTTAATGTTTGCTTATATATACCTATTCATCTCACTTTTGAGATTACAAATGTGAAAAATTAAAATTCTTAAAATATTTTTAAAGAAGGAGTGTATCCGTTCCATTTACTTTGAGAGATTTAATTATTACATTCTTCCATACTATGTCATCAAAATTTTTTTTAAAAAGGACATAATTCCTGTCCTGAAAGATGCAATATACTTGCCAAGGTTTAAAATTAAGTCATGGTTTAATCATCTTAGTCTGTATGAAAAGGAAGAATACATTAAAACAATGGATACTCAAACAAGCTAGAAAGTTACATGCTACCTTCACCAATATCTTTAGGACTTCAGAAGAGAGTGAATAGGCTTATGTTGTACTATGTTTTGAGATTCTGTGATTTGTTACTGCAGCATGGCTTATCTTTGCTTGACATACAGATGGTAGAAAAGTAAGTTTGAGTGAACAGGTTATATGGAAAACAGGATTAAAGCAGAGTACAACCATGATTAGCATTCTGTTATTTGCTTTTTATATTCAATATTTGCACACTTCATTGAAAATATAAAAATCAACTGTAATGGTTTGATTTTGTCTTATGGTTCTTATTTGCAAAGTTTTTTTTTTTTCTTTTTTTTTTTTTTTCTTATGCCTTTATAGTAGTTAAAGTCTTGTTATGTTTCTTTTCATGGAAAGGAGTTGTAAGGTGTATGAAAAACAGGAATTATCATCACAATACAGGATAAGGTAACAAGGTAAATGATTATTTCAGCCAACAGAAAGGGTTCAGGGCAGATATATATTATTCTATTTCCTTTAACATTCCCTTTAAAAAATAATTTTAAATGTTTAGATAATCATAAATATTATTCTATTAAAAGAAAATTATTAGAAATAGTAATATTCCTCTTGGCCAGAAACCCATTATAGTTAGAGTTTTCAATGTCTGTTCTCTTTAATATGCTTACTGTTATGCCTACCTGTTAATTTATTCTCAAGACAAAGTTGAATGAATCTCAGAATCTAGAATTTGTACAATACAGTCCAGTGGCAGGCATTTATGTCAAACTTGCTTCTTTTAAAAGGATGATACTCCATTTGTATTAATTTTCTTGTTTAATAACCTTGCTTATAAGATTCAACTTCAGATATCAAATTTTAAATAAACATTGGCGGCTTTAAATCTTTCGACCAATGCATACCAAAATATATCCCATTTTTGGGAAGGATTTTATGGGAAAATACATTTTGAAATGTGCTAAGGAAATAACACCAATGAAATCATTTGCAGAGAGATACAATATGAGATAGTAATACAATACTAAAGAGAGATATAATACTAAAAACCTGTTAGCACTTCTAACACATTTTGAGAAGAATTTAATTTTATAATCTTATGTTTGATGTTTCTTATATCTAAGTGTGTTAATTTCCATTTTATATTGATGAAAATTCTTTGTTGGCTATTTTTAAACAGGAATGAATGTAAGAATCTAACTTTCTTGAGTGTATTTTAAAATTTCTTGAATTTACTAAGCATACACACTGATTTGTTAGCTCTGCAGTGGAAAACTACAAGTACAGGAGTGGGAAGATTGTGATTCTAGAAAGGTGACAAAAGCAGAATTAAATGGGAACAGAAATCTGTTTTTTTAAAAAATGAAAATAGCATTCTACATTGCAAAAATAACACAATTTCCATTAATCTACATACATATTTTTAGTCTTCTTTGAAAAGCAGCCTGAACCTCTTAGAAAACCCTGACAGTTAGTAGAAGTCCCTGTCAATTATATCTTTTCAAATAGCACCTCAACTATTTAGCAGCATCCCTAAATATCTAAAATCACACACATGGTGAAAAAAATAACATGAATGAAAAGGAAGCTCATAAACAGAGCCTTGAATAGGGCATTGGTGTAAGAATCTGTGGGTCTTCAAAATGAAACATGTCTCGGGATGGAGGGTAAAATAGCTGAAATACCATTTGTTTCTGGCTGCTTGAAGACACAGCTGTGATGGAAGAAATGTTTTACCTGAAAAAAGAAGTAATTGTAATTTGCTCTAGAAACCCTAGTGAAAAAGTGCCTGCTCTTGTGGATATTTTCCACAGAGAATCAGGGTGATCTCAGTGGCAGCTGACAAGCCACCAATGCTAATTATCTGCGATCCTGTCGATAGGTACAAATCATTGTAGGAGCTGGATCTGCAACAGAAACCTCTTTAAGCTAGGATGCTCAGGGTGAAGGTACTAATGACAACACAGCCGCAACCAAGGAGGCAGACATATGTTTAACAATAGGCAGAGCATTGCCTCATGCGAATTTTGGCATCTAGGAACATCCAAGATCCAGGGTGATGGTAGAACAAAAGGCAGACTGAGGTTTAACAATAAAGCATAAAGTAGAAACAAGGGGCACAATTTTCCTTTCTTCCATGTAGTACATCATGCAACAAAAAAGTCTCCCTCAACTATCTGGGAAGGTATTAATTTATTTTGATGTTCTATAAGAAAAAAAATTACTTGTCTTGGTTGAATTTGTAGAGAAGAGTGCCAAGCCTCTTAAATCTTTTTGTCTTCCATCCCTTTCTTTTTGTTTAGATAGAAAGAAAGTGGTCAGGGGCAGGCTGAACCACAAATTAGTGTGACTGCCTCTAGTTTCTCTTTAGCTAGTAAAATAAAATGAGCATCAGCATGCAAGTGCCCCCGATACGTTCACAAGCTGTTTTTATCTCTTTGTGTAACTTACCTTCCTACACAGGTTCAAAATAAATGGATAATTGTTTCTGTGGTTTATAGTCTAGATTCCAATTTTAAAAATTTTTTTTTTAAAAAAGGTCTTGATGAGGAAAAAAATTCTCTTTAAGGTTTTAGTAACCTAAGGATGCCTTTAGGGGCTGAGAATAACACTGAAATGATGAAAAATAAGACCTGATGCTTGAAGAGATACTTGCAATCAGGATGCTATAAAGTGGAAAAAGGAGCCATTTTTGGAGTCAGGCTGACATGGGTTTGGATATAAGCTCCAGCTTTAGATAGATGACCTTAGGCTCATTTCCTATTTTTATCCAACTTCAGTTTCTAAACTGTAATATGGGGATAATAATTTAGAACTCTAATATTGTTGTTTGAATTAAATTACATTCCAGCTTTGGAAACTCCTAAAGAGTGTCTGGTCTATAGACGCATTTAATACCACTGTCTAAGGGGAGCTCAACTAAGTCTACTCAGAGATAACAACAACATACTTAGTTATGGAGGAAGTGGGTACTCTAGATTATAGTTAGGAAAAGGATTTCTCTCTTTTCAAATTGGAGCAAGGAAAACGTAACCTTCTCCTACAGCTTTTATTTTTCTGCCTACTTTAAATTTGAAGATGAGAATCATTAGTAGAAAAATCGGCAAAAGGAAGAAGGCATTGAAAAAGAAACAAGCACAAGATGCAGTCTCAGTTTCCCCCCCCTTTTTTTTTTCTCTGATATTTGTCAGACAAAAAGTGTCTTTATGCTGGCATTTACTTTGGGAAGAAGAAGAAGGATTCTTGGACTGTGAGTTCACAGGGGTGAGGATAGAAATATAACATCCCAAAACTAGACACTGAAATTACTAGAAAAATAAATTCTGAGGCACAAAAATAAAAAGTAAAGCAGAAAGGAGAATTTCTGTGTGTTTTTATCCTTCATTTGGGTCTGTTCACATAACTGATAGATACCTGTTATTCAATCATTTATTTGACAAATAATTATGAGTATTCACTATATGCCAGGAATTTACTGTTAGGCAATGTTGACAAGAGCACTAACAAAAATCCTTGCTTTCCTTGATCTTACATGTTAAAGGAGGAGGTATACAAAGAGTACACAAAATAAATAAATGATATAAAAGACTAGAAAGTGACAATGCTATGAAAAAATGTAAAGCAAAGAAATGGATGGCAAATGTCATGCTATGGGTGGAGGCGGCCATTCAAATTTGAAACAGGGTGTCCAGAGAAAGGCTTACAAAAAAGTGTACCTCAGTAAAGACTAAAGGAGGTGAGGGAACATGCTATGCAGATAATTGGGGGAAAAGCATTCCAGGCAGAGGGAACCGATAAGAACAAATTAAGAGCTAAGAACAAGCACCCCAAGGCAGGAGCACAGATCTAATGTTGGAAGAATGGCAAGGGAGTAACTGTGGCTGGAATTCAGGGAATGAGGGGGAAGTGGCCAAAGTAGTAGTGTTGGAGGCAACTGAGGACAGATTTTGTAGGGCCGGATAGGCCATTTTAAATACATGGGCTTGTTTTCTGAGAGAGCTTGCAAGCCATTGGAAGGTTCTGAGGTACATGCTTTTCAAGTTTAAATGCTTCATTTTGATAGAATTCTTATGGAAAGACAGTAGGAGATCAGGTAGGAAGTAATAAAAAACATTAAATACATAGATTTCTAGGAAATAATATTTCCTAGTAACTATATATTAAGCAATAATATAATAATTATTTTTACTTCCTACTTGTTCTCCTACTGTCTTCCCATAATACTAATAATATAAATTATCATTATTTTCTTGATATAATCTGAAGGAAGAGTCAACACAGGATATTTTTAGGAAATAATATTTTCTAGTAATGATATATTAAGTAATGATATAATAATAATTATTATTACTTCCTACCTGTTCTCCTACTGTCTTTCCATAATACTATTACTAATAATATAACAATAATTATCATTATTTTCTGCATATAATCTGAAGGAAGAGTCAACGGGATATGTTGGGGTATTAGATATGACATATGAGATAAAGAAAAGATTAAAGAATGATATTAAGAATTTTCTATATGGAATGACTGCTCCATTCAGTTTATTGATTTAAAGATAATAACTGGATGGTTCTCAAATAATTATGACAAATATTTTCATCCTCTCAGCCTTGTATTCTCTTTTTATATTTTCATAGTTTCTATCACATAAGATTCAAATTTTCTATTTGAGCATCACTCTATATACACAGTTACTCAGGCAATCAAGGAATATTAATTATTCATTTCCATTTTCTGTGGGTAGGTACAAAACTTGACACACTGTGTGTATTAATGGTGGGCATGAGTTGGTAAACATTTTTATCTATTCTGACCATTTAGAATCTGAATTTCTTTTTACTTGTGACAACTATCTCATCTATTGAATTTTGTCTGGTATCAAAAACTGTTTTGAAAAGGTAAAAATGTTAAATACATGCTTCCTCAGCCTTGCTACGTCTTGGAAACAAACCTGTAATCTGGAAGCCTCCCTGCAAAGACCTACACAAAGAACATGATATAAAGAGTTAGTATAAAAGATGCAGGGGCATTTAGTATTTCCTTCTATCTCTTGAGGTAGATATGCATTCTTTATGAGATTAGTTCTAAGGCATATTTTTGGGTATATTTTTGGCAGATTAGGCAGATCCTTGGTTTACCAAACATCTCAATTGTTCTGTGTTCTATGTTCTTGTGACAGTGAATTGGTTCTCATGAGATCTAATGATTTTATAAGGGGTTCCCCTCCTTTGCTCTGAACTTCTCCTTACTGCTGCCATGTGAAGAAGGACGTATTTGCTTCTCCTTCCTGAGGCCTCTGCAACACTTTGAAACTATGAGTCAATTAAAACTCTTTTCATTACAAATTGCCCAGTCTTAGGTAAATTTGTTATATGGGTAAATAGCATGTCACAGGAGTTTTGTGTACAGATTATTTCATTATTTTAGATTATTTCATTATTTCCTTATTAGCAGCATGAGAACCAAGTAATACAGTAAATTGGTACCACAGAGATTGGAGCACTGCTGTAAAGACACCTGAAAATGTGAAAGCGACTTTGGAACTGGATAACAGGCAGAGGTTTGAACAGTTTGGATGGTTCAGAAGAAGAAAAGAAAATGTAGGAAAGTTTGAAACTTCCTAGAGACCTAGAGAGCTCAAAAGACAGGAAGATGTGGGAAAGTTTGGAACTTCCTAGAGACTTGTCAAATGGCTTTGACCAAAATGCTGACTGTGACATGGACAATAAAGTCCAGGTTGAGGTGATCTCAGATGAAGATGAAAAAATTATTGGGAAATGGAGTAAAGGTCACTCTTGCTGTGCTTTAGCAAAGAGACTGGCAGCATTTTGCCCCTTCCCTAGGGATCTGTGGAACTTTGAACTTGAGAGAGATGATTTAGAGTATCTGGCAGAAGAAATTTCTAAGTGACAAAGCATTCAAGATGAAGCAGAGCATTGAAGTTTGAAAAATTGCAGTCTGATGATTCAGTGGAAAAGGAAAACCTATTTTCTGGGATGAAATTAAAGCTTCCTACAGAAATTTGCATAAGTAATGAGGAGCTAAATATTAATCACCAAGACAATGGGGAAAAACGTCTCCAGGGTATTTCAGAGATATTCACAGCAGTCCCTCCCTTCACAGGCCCAGAGGCCTAGGAGGAAAAAAAGGTTTCGTGGCCCAGGCCTAGGGATCCCCTGTTATATGCAGCTTTGGGACTTGATGCCCTGTGTCCCAGACACTCTAGCCAGTGCTAAAAGGGGCCAATGTATAGCTCAGGCCATTGCTTCAGAGGGTGCAAGCCCCAAGCTTTGTCAGCTTCCATATGGTGTTGGCCCTGCAGGTGCACAGGAGTCAAGAATTGCGGTTGGGGAACCTCCCCCTAGATTTCAGAGGATGTATGAAATGCATGGATGTCCAGGCAAAAGTTTGCTGGAGGAGAGAAGCCCTCATTAGAGGACCTCTTCTAAGGCAGTATGAAGGGGAAATGTGAGGTTGGAGCCTCCACACAGAGTCCTTACTGAGGCACTGCTAGTGGAGCTGTGAGAAGAGGGCCACCATCCTCCAGACCCCAGAATGGTAGATCGACTGAAAGCTTGTGCCCTGGGCCTGGAAAAGCCACAGATGCTCAATGCCAGCCCTAAAAGCAACACACTCTAAAATGATAAATATCAGATTAAATATATTTTTACTGTGCTTTTTTATACAAGCCATTATCAGGTATATGATTTCAAATTTGTAGCTAGTATAATAATAAATATAACAATGAAATTGCATTTATTTATTGTGTTGTTATCAGATAGAAAATTAGTCAGAAAAACAGAAATAGTTGAATTTCTCTAGGTGTTATATCAATATAAAGATATTAATGTTGTAAAACTCAAAAATAAGCATCAATGAATTAAAGTTTAAAGTGCTAAATCAATGCCAAATAATATCAATTAAAGAACATAACTTGGTCAGCCATACAGATTGTTTAATATTATCCATACTAATGCCATTACTTCATAGAAATGGGTTCATAGTAGAGAATTTAGGTAAATTGCCCAATGTCACTCACCTAGTCATTACTTCTAGAGAAATAGCCTTTCACTAGACCAACCATCTTAAAATATAAAGTATCATATTATGCTTGATTCAAATAAAATTTTATCATCAAATTCATGCATGTGAGTTAGATAAAAGCTAAGTTTTAAAGGAAGACGTCGAGGAGTCTGCTGACTTTCTTTATAAGGAGCATGGTTTGAAGGCTTCACATCCTGTAACTTCGGTTTTTTTTGGTAATAATCAATAAATAATAATAATAATTGCCCATATGTGTGCAGATCCCATGGTAAGTACTTTTATTATTTTTATAAATTTTTGTTTTAGGCATAAGGATACATGCATAGGTTTGTTATATAGGTAAACTGCATGTCACAGGAGTTTTGCGTACAGATTTTTCCATCAACCAGGTAATAAGCATAGTACCCAATAGATAGTTTTTCCATCCTCTCCTTCCTCCCACTCTTAACCCTGAAATACATATGTGTCCATATGTATTCAGTCTTTAGCTCCTACTATTGAGAACATGAAGTATTTGGTTTTCTGTTTCTGTATTAGTTTGCTAAAAATAATGCCCTCCAACTCCATTCATATTGCTGCAAAAGACATGACCTCATTCTTTTTATGGCTATGTAGTATTCCATGATGTATATGTATCACATTTTCTTCATCCAGGCTACCATTGATGAGAATTTTGGTTGATTCCATGTCTTTGCTATTGTTAATATTGTTGTGATGAAGATACATGTGCAGGTGTCTTTATGGCAGAACAATTTAATTTCCTTTGGGTATGTACCCAATAATAGGATTGTTGGGTTGAATGATTATTCTCCTTTATGTTCCCTGAGAAACTGCCAAAGTGCCTATGGCTGAACTAATTTACATTCTTACCAGTAGTGTGTAAGCCCTCTATTCTATTCCATCCATCTATGTGTCTGATTTTGTACCAGTGTCATGCTGTTTTGTTACTGTAGCCTTGTAGTATAATTTGATCTGTATGCTTTATTCTGCAACCTTGTCAGCATCTGTTATTTTTTAACTTTTTAATAATAACCATTCTGACTGGTGTGAAATGATACCTCACTGTGGTCATGATTTACATTTCTCTAATGACTAGTGAGGTTAAACATTTTTTTCATTTGCTTGTTGGCTGTGTATACGTGGTCTTTTGAAATGTGTCTGTTCATGTCCTAAGCCTACTTTTTAAAGGGTTGTTTTTTGCTTGTTAATTTGTTTAAGTTCCTTATAGAGTCTAGATATTTAGACCTTTGTCAGATGCAAAGTTTTCAAATATTTCTTCCATTCTGCAGGTTGTTTGTTTACTCTACTGATAGTTTGTTTTCCTGTGCAGAAACTCATTAGTTTGATTAGGTCCCATTTTTCAATTTTTGTCTTTGCTGCAATTGCTTTTGGCTTCTTCATCATGAAATCTTTGCCAGGGCCTAAGTCCAGAATGTTATTTCCTAGGTAACTTTTCAGGGTTTTTATAATATAAGGTTTTATATTTCAATTTTAATCTATCTTGAGTTGATTTTTGTATATGATGTAAGGGAGGGGTTAAGTTTCAGTCTTTTAAATAAGGCTAGCCAGTTATCTAAGCAACATTTATTGAATAGGGAGTCCTTTCCTCATTGCTTGTTTTTGTCAACTTTGTTGGAGATCAGATGATGATAGGTGTGCAGCATTATTTCTGGGCTCTCTATTCTATTTCATTCATCTATGTGTCTGTTTTTGTATCAGTGTCATACTCTTTTGTTACTGTCACCTTGTAGTATAGTTCGAAGTCAGGTAACTTGATGCCTCCAACTTTGTTCTTTTTGCTTAGGATTAACTTGAGTATTCAGGTTTTCTTTGGTTCCATATGAATTTTCAACTATTTTAAAATAGTTTTCCCTAAATTCTGTGAAAAATGTCATTGATAGTTTGATAAAAATAGCACTGAAGCTATAAATGACTTACGGCAGTATGGCCATTTTAGCAATACTGATCCTTCCTATCCATGAGCATGGAAGGTTTTCTCATTTGTTTTTGATGGCACTGATTGCTTTCAGCAGTGTTTTATAATTCTTGCTTAAGAAATCTTTTACCTCTTTGATTAACTGTATTCCTGGGAATTTTATTCCTTTTGTGGCTACTGCAAATGGAATTGCATTCTTGATTTGGCTTTCAGCTTGGAAGTTGTTGCTAAATAGAAATGCTACCGATTTTTGTACACTAATTTTATATCCTGAAACTTTGCTGAAGCTGCTTATAAGATCTGGGAGGTTTTGGACAAAGACTCTGAGGTTTTCTTGGTATAGAATCATATCATCTGATAACAGAGATTGGTTGACTTTCTCTCTTACTATTTGGATGCTTTTAATTCCTAGAATGAGCCAGGGATGAGTCCCTTTTCTCAATGATACGTATTATTATAAATAACAAATTTCTGGGCTCATGATCTTTTGTATGGATTTTTATGTCTCAATTTCCTTCAGTTTAGTGCTGATTTTTGTTACTTCTTGTCTTCTGCTAGCTTTGGGGTTAGTTAGCTCTTGTTTCTCCAGTTCTTCTGGTGTGATGTTGTTAATCTGATATCTTTTAAATTTTTTAATATGAGTGTTTAGTGCTATAAACTTCCCTCTTTACACTGTGTTAGTTGTGTCTGAGAAATTCTAGTATGTAATACATTTGTTCTCAGTTTCTTGATTTCTGCCTTTATTTCATTGTTTACTCCAAAGACATTAAAGATTAGGTTAATTTCCATGTAATTGTAGGATTTTGAGTGATATTCTTAGTATTGATTTCTATTTTTGTCGCACTGGAGTCTGAGTGCGTGTTTGGTATGAGTTTGTTTTTTTTTTCAATTTGCTGAGGCTCATTTTATGGTGGATTGTGTGCATGTTCGTACTGGTGGCAGTAGCTCTGCAGAGTTGGGTTGGGTCACCAGCATTCCTGCACATGTTCTCACTGGCCAGGTTGGTGTCACAGAGAGGATGGGCCCACTGGTGTCATGAGCTAGTTCACTGTGGTGACAGAAACACTGGGGTAAGGAGAGGGGACAGGGTCCCCGGCATCCATGTGTGGGCTCATGCCATCAATGGTGCTGTGGCTGAGTGCTCACACATCAGTTGAGGGAGGGCAGTGGGTTGCACTCATTCTGGCAGTGGTGGCATGACATGGTACATATGCACACCGGTGGGGGAGAAAAGGCGAGTTCTGCCCACCCACATGTACCAGCAAAGCAGTGGGGGAGTGGCTTTGAGTGAGTGCGTGCTGGCAAAGTGGCATGGTGCAGGCTGCAATGGAGAGATGATTGGGTGGGCTGGTGTACTCCAGCAAGGGCTGGTCTACTGGAGCTCACCAATGGTCAGGTACAGTTGCTGGCAAAGGAGCTATCATGAGGACTCCTGAGAAGCACCCTGATTGGGCATCTGAGGCTGTGCTGCCTAGCAGGAGTGGCCAGGTTGGGGCCCCAGGAGAGGCCAGCAGACAGAGTACGCTCAGAAGCAACTGGCTCCATCTCAGGGGCACAACCATCCTGCTCTACCTAGGTCCAACAGTTACCCCATGGCTAAATTCTCCTAGAGGACATGGTGAGCCTTGGGGGATGGGTATCACTGGCCGTGCTTCGCTGCTGATGTTCTCACACCAAACCAACTGCGCTCTTCACTAGCTGGAACAGTGCTCTCAGCACTGTTCTACACATCTCTCCTCACCAATTCAATATCGATGGGAGTCATTGGGCTTTCCTGCTGCCCAGATTCCAGAGGTTCATTGTGAGAGCAAGCCATTCATCATCTATTAAACTCGCCTCTTCCCTGGGAGTTGCTGGGGGCCAGGTCCTGGTGCTCAGTAGCCCTGTGCAGGATTCCCAGCTTCCTCCCCCTTCTGCCCAGTGTCTGTATCCTTCCTCTGTCCACTCCCAGTGCCTTCTGTCTGACGATCTGCTTGGAATCTGCCAGTCTACCTGATGTTCCAGTCCCTCAGTGGCAGACGTTCCTAATGGCTGTGTCTAGTTGGTCATCTTGGCTCCGAGTATAGTGACTTTTAAATACCTTACTTTCCACTACGTGTATGCAAGGGACACCACTGATTATTTTACTGATGAAGATATTAAGGAATACAGAGATTAAGTAGCTTGTACAAGGACGCAGAGAGGAAGAACCAAAACATGAATCCAGAGATACTTGATACCAAAGCCTGTGCTCCAAGTCACTATGCTTGAAAGCCCTTCAATTTTAAAATTTTATGTAGTTTAATAAACTTTATATTACCATTATATTCTTTCATGTTCTATATACTCATATTTCTTGTCTCTCATAGTCTATAAAATAACACTTAAATAGGAAGAAAGTGATCAAATTTAAATTTTTTTTCAGTAAAAATAAGTTATTGATTTCTGTTGTAGTTTAAATAATCAGCCTTATAGACTATCTACATAGTTCACAAAACAGAAAGCATACAAAATATGATTTTTTTGATTAATCAGTACATGTTGGCTTAGCCTGTGACCTACTTTAGAAAATTCTTCTAAGCTGCTGAGATTTCTAGAATTTTCAGTGACATCAGAGCACAGCACATCAAAAGTTGAGACCACATAAGTTACAACAGCATCAGGATGGTCAATCTGCACTGACCCAGGGTGATCACTCTCTGGGTCAGTGCAGATTGATTGGTAGTGACTGTGCTGCAATTGATAAGAAAAGTCTGAAATTGGCATGGAGGGGAGGTAAGATCATGTGAGCCAAGTGTTTATTATTTACAAACCTTACGTCACTCATTTGCCTTTATGTCTGCACAAGCATGTAATCATTACTTAGGAATTGGAGTTTGTAAATCTATAGCTTGAAGGTGTTTAGAATAATTGATATAATAAATGTGCAGGGCCTAGTACTGTGCCTGTCCTATAGTATATATTCAATCAATAGTGTTTATTGTTTGTTTTAATGGTTCATAAGAAACATCTAAATAAGCTATATGGCCTTCTTCTGCACAGAATTGTATAAGAAAATGTCTGTCATTCAAAAGCCCTACTCTATCAACAGAGTTATTCTTAATACACATATTTTTCTTGCTAACACATGCTTCCTAGAATTTGGTGATTTACTGGACATTAGGGTAAGCCAAGCTGTTGACGTTTTTCCTCCTATAGATTCTAACTAAATTGCAGGCAGACTCAGGGGCCATATAACAATCTAGATAGAGTATGCCTTTGTAATTGTTACATGCAGCAGTGGAAAACTCAGGGATCCTACTACAAATCCCAAATAGACCAAGGGGTGAGAGGGTAAGAGATGTTTGGTTGACAAAGAATCAAGACGGAGAGGGAAAAAGGGAGGGAGAGGAGAAGAGAAAGAAGGAGAGTGAGAATGAGGCCAGAAATTAGAGGACTGTTTTCTACTTTTGGCCCAAAGAAATTCCACAGATTCTTGTGGTATGGCCATTGGACGTTAGGTTCCTTAATCTCATCAATAAGTAATCATTCCACCTCCATTTAAGGAAAGGCTGAGTAGGAGAGGTATCAGAAACATTCACTTTAATATTGTTCTCTCTCAGGAAGTAGATCGTAAGTGACATTCCTTTATATGAGACAGGAAATTAGCTCTATCCCAAACAAGATTTAAAGCCTACTCCTTTAGATGTTTTCATAGTTATGCTGAGCCAATTATACTTCCTTTGTCTTCTTTTAATTATTCTAAGTCATATAATGTGGCATGGACTTTAGAATGCATGCTGCAGCTGACTACAGGATTTCAGCTGGTGTACATACATAGCTGTTTAGTGTCTTTCCCAGGTAAATTCACGAAGGACTTTTCTCCATTGTCTGTGATGTCTTTATTCTGAGGCTACACCTTTCCCTCCCCATTCCTCTCCTTTTTCACTCCACACCCCATGTAATTCAAACCAGTAAATTTTTATTGAACCCCTATTATGTACTTAGGTAGAGAATGGGTGCTTTCTTCACTGGAGTCAAAAACACATATTTAAATGAATCTTCAGAAGACTTTATATGATGTCTTGCCTTTGGCATTCTTACCAATTTGTTCTCTTCAATTTTTCATATTATAGAGAGTAATAGCAGTGATAAATCTAAACCTCTAAGGTTTGCTCAATGCTTTTATTTACAGAAGGCTGAAACTGTCACTTTGTCATTACAGGTTCATATTTGAAATGGGCTGTAGCATTATATATTTGATGTCATAGGTAGGCACTGTAAGTAAATTATAGAGTCAGTGGCAGGCTTGACTAAGGACTTTCTGATCTTCAATAGAAATTCTCTGTAAGGAATGATTATCTTAGCTTAATGGCTTAGAAATTATGCATTTTCTTCTATTAATGTTAATAAATCTAAGTCTTCACATCCCAGCTTACCACAATGAAATTAAACTCTTAGCTTTAAATGAAGATGTGTTTTCAAATATTTACAATGTTTAGCTCCTAAACCAATGCTTTATGAAAACAAACACAAATTTAAACAAACTGGGAACAGATTACTCTGTCTTACATAGATCTAAAATCTCCTTAAATGATTTTAATTCTTATCTTCAATCTGGTCAGGGAAAGGCCAGTAGGGCAATGTGAACAAGTATGGGGTTATCTAAAGATGAAGTCCTTAGAGAGGAGAAAAGATTTCTATTTCCTTGTGTGTGACTGTTTAGGTGAAAGGGAGCTTGCAGAGCCCATGCAACAGATACTGATAAATACAAGTTTAATTTAGGCTTAGTTTAAATATACGGTAGGGGAATGCCTTTAAGCTGAAATATACATTCATTTTCCTAACAGTGATTCTTATATAAAATAAAAAGTCAAATAGATCCATATTTTAAAAATCAATATCTTTTTTGGTCCACTTTGTCAATGCAATTTAAAACATTTTTTCAAGCTAATAATTCATAAATCAAGGTGGTTATTGAATCTCAAAAATATTTAGTAAAAACTGAACTTCAAAAACTAAAATTGTTGTTTTTATTCCATGTCTGGCCAAGAGAATAAAGCATATATAGGAACACAAAACAATTTTAAAAAATCAGTCTTAAAAATATAATCATATTCATTTGAAAACCCAAAAGAATTTAAGATGCTTAGAAATATTCATTTGAGAATACCAATTTTGTTTATTAGAATAAATAAATGTTATTTTTATAGGATCTGAGCATTTAAAATGTCTTCAAAATTAGAAATTCATATTTTTACCTGTTAGAAGGTTTTGAGCTGCAGGCAAGAACATAGAAAAAATAGCAATAAGTAATAATGATTATTATTCTCACAGACAAGACTTTCATAAGGAAGGAGGTACAGGTTTGATTCAGATGCTTAAGAATGTATGGCCTCTGAGTCATTTCTTCTATAATTTTCTTGTCCTTCTTTTCAGTTACAATATGGCTAC
The DNA here is from genome assembly GCF_001604975.1 of Cebus imitator. Lineage (NCBI taxonomy): Eukaryota > Metazoa > Chordata > Mammalia > Primates > Cebidae > Cebus > Cebus imitator. The sequence continues at coordinate 90,308 of NW_016108111.1, read as the reverse complement.
AGAAGCTCCAAGTATTACATCTTCACACATCAATGTCTAAAATTCGGGGGAAAGCTGAACTTCTTTTAAGAAGTCTTTTTTTTTTTTTTTTTTTTTTTGGTCAGGGTAGAAAATGAAAAACCCAGAAGGCATTTCTTCTAATTCCATTGGCCAGAACTAGGTTACATATCCCTTCTTGCCTTTAGAGAGACTAGGAACGTGAATGTCACACAGATGGGATCTCAGAAAGGAAGTGGGTGGCATGGATTCTTGTTTAGGTAACTAGTGATGTCAGTCAGTAGTGTCAGCAGTATGGTGTAAGTGTGGGCTTTGGGGTCAACTTCCTAAGTTCAAGTCCTGGGTTATCCATTTCTTGAGTAATTATTTAACTGCTTGGGGTTTTAATTTCATCTATAAGATAAAATTAAAATAAAACAGTTTCTCCTTCAATTCACGTCAGCTATTTTTACTACAAAATATTGGGTTATAGCTTATATAGTAAAAGACTGCATTGTTTCATTAACTCTGCACAAAAGTTGGAATCTCTTTTAGTAATTGAAATTCCGGTCTAGCAAAATCAAGTTTCTAGTAATGCAAAAATGCCATGTTAGAATGGCAAGTGAAATGATATCGATTCCATCTTAATGATTTCTACAACTAATTATTAGCTATGTTAGACCCATAGTGAACTCCAAAGTATTTGCTCTGCCATCGCCCCTCCCTTATAACAAGATAAATTGAGTACAGGGTAAACTGAATTAATCTCCAGTTCATCTATGAGCATAGGGGAAACAGACATTCATTTAGTGTTCCCGAGTTAGTAGTTAGAATCCTGCCATAACTTCCCATGATAACATATATGTGTACCTATATTTTCTTGTGTATTTGTTAATGTGTATGTGTGTGTGTATAATATGGCAAATCTTCCTTTCTTTTATGCTGGAACAATTACTCCAACACTGAAACAAAAAGAGAATAAATCAAGTAGATTCAAACACAGAGCTTAACTTGGCAGGTAAGAATAAACACTGGTGTGGGTGTTGATTATTATCAGTTAATAATTATTTGTTAAGGATTAACTGTAAGATGTTGCAAAAGAAGCATCACATTCATCTGTGCCCTTAATATGCATATGATTTATTTAAAGGTCAAATTCAACATACATCTAAGTCAATGTAGTGCTAAACTGGATCACACTGAATTGGGCCGAGAGAAGTTTGAGCAGGCAGAGGTTAGGGTAGATTAGCAGCACTGTAAAGTAACCAGGAAGTAGTGAAGCTCAAACTGCTTCTCGGATAAAAATAGACAAAGGAGAAAAGACTCCAGGACAAGGTTAAGGATAATTGGGTGCATCGGCCTGATGGAGAGATATATGAATAAATAGGAATATTTATTTTGATAAAGGTTGATGGATTAAACAAATATTTATTGAGTGCCTACTAGTGCCAAGCCAGTAGTATTAGGTGATAAGCACACAAAATTTCATAATTAATGGCCCTCAAGTAGCTTGATTGAATAGCTGTCTTGGATTAAGAGAGGGGTAAGTAGATATAACATTTCATGCAGATTAATTAGTAGGTTCCATTCTTGGTTATTTACTGAGATTTACAAATCAAGTCCTCAGAAATAATTATATAACATACATGTTATGTTGATTTCTTTTTCCTTCATATACAATAAAAATGATAATCATGTCAGATATATGTTGAAAGAGCATAAGACTAGTGTGGTAACTGTTGGTTTATCTTTAGTTTCTTCCAATAAAATCCCTATCATATTTATAATAAGATAATATTGATAATCTTGCATTCACTACGTGCGAAGCAGTCTTAAAAGTGCTTTAAATTAATTTATTTTTGCTTCACAACAATCTTATGAAGCAGTAATTCCAGTATTTCTAATTACTGAATAAGAAAACAGGCCCAGCAACATGAAGTAACTCGCTTAAGATGACAGAGGTGGTAACCGGCAGAGCCAATCTGTGAACATTCTAGATTCAGAGACTGTACTAACCATTGTTCTTTATTTGACTTATGAAAATTAATATAAACACATAATCCATGTATTCATTATTTTTGAATTTCTATATAGTCCATCCTCAAATTTTGGAGAAACACAAATATATTACTGTTTTTCAATAATGGCTTTTCTTATTTGTTTACATTTTATTATAATTTACTTATTTGTTACTTTTCTTATAATTTACTTCTAACATTTTACATTTCTACTGAGATGTTTTATGAATAAGACTGTTATTCGTGCTCAAATTTCTATTTTCAAAGGTGACTTTATGTGAAAGAATATTGCATTTCTTGCCTTTATTTAGTGATATCAAGGATAACAAAATCAATTTTACCGTTAAGTACAATGTGTGAAGAAAGATGTTCAACATCAGTGCTCTAGTCATTCAGCCTGACATTTCTTTCTGAAGTGGGCAGAAAATTAAATTGCCTCAAATTAAAGGAAAAAGCACACACCATGAAAAGTAACATGTCCAGTGACAGTTGAGGTCATGATTCCACTGAGTTAAGTGTTAATTTCACCATGTGAATTTCATTGATGTTAATGGGAATTGTGCAATCAACCTTTTTTATGTTCTGTGAATCATTACACCTTAACATCCTCAAAGTATTAAACTTTTCCTGGCATGTTATGTTATTTTTAGTGTATGGCATTATTATGTATTTGCTTAAAAAGTTGAAATTGGTGCCATTAAGTATCTCTAGTTTTAAGGTTTTAAGTTGCTCTCAGACAACCTTGGCCCCCAAAACCAAGATTTGAAATTCTAGATCTTTACACTTTTAAATAGGCACTTAAAATTGGAATCCATTGGAGTATCCAGGTTTTTACAGCAAATATTATTGAGGCCTATTTGAGAGCCCAGCGTAACTCTGCTGGGGTTCTCAAGAAATAAGAAGATAGATCAGATCTAGATGTTGATGATGGGGCACACTGATCTGGTATAGAAGATGAGAAAAGAAAATGACAAGTCTAGGCAGTAGCTAAGCCACATACTCACTTTATGAAAATTAGTAAAGGGTGCTTTGTACCTCAGAAACAGCTGAAAGCTAAGTTCTAATAAGACTAAAGATCTTATATTTCACCTCTAACTTTCCTTCTGGTTGGAGGAAGATGGTAGATGGAGGGAGGTGTCCTTCCAAAGTGAGCAAATTTCAGTACAACTCACTATGAGCAAAGGAGCACAATTTTAAGTGGAAATTATGCAGTAGAAATCACCTGACAAGAATGTCTGATATGTGGTAAGCACTCAGTGAATAGGAATCACCTTTGAAGTTCAGGAAGAAGAAGAATTCTTTTTGAACTAGAGATCAAGGTTAACTTTATTAATGTATCATAACTAAAGGTATGAAGAGGTGAGGGAGTGACACTTCATGCTAAGGAAACAGCAGGAACAAGGAAGGAAGGCAGGAAGCCAAATAAAGTTCAAGAGCAGATCTTGAAGGGAAGTAAAGCATACCACCTCGGGGTTTCAGAAATGGATTGGGGCACTTTTGTTGTCACAATGACTGAAAAATGTTGTTGGCATTAACTGCACTGAAGTCAAGAAGGCTAATAATTCTGTAATTAGTGAGACATAACAAAATGTTGTCCCTCTAGAAAAGCCAAAAGCTCTCCAGTTGAGAAAACTTGGAGAGTATGGCTTATTAGAGAAAGAAGTGAGAAGTGAGTTTAGATATTGGACATCAAATACCATGCAGAAAAATGTGTCTTAATTGCAGGAAATGAGAAGTCTTTGAAAGTATTGGAACTGAGGAATGGCATGCTCAGATTTTGACAGTGTTGTGAATAAGGAATCATATGATTCAAGAAGATAAGTTTGGCATTGATTAATAAGATGATTAAGTTGGGGAAAAACTGGCAATGGAGAGATCACTGAGGAGATATTTATAACCTGCAAGAATAAACAGTAAGGAAATTATGGCAATGTGAATTTCTCCATGGAAAGAGGCTGAGACTCCAATGTCATGCCCATATTTTTATCCCTTGTAAAGCAATTACTTTATTATTATTATTATTGTTATTATTATTAATTATTATTATTCGGTCTTAGAGAATGTTATCCAATGAAACGTTAAAGATTTTCTGAGGGCTTGAAACCATGTCTAATATTTCAAAGTCAGAATTAATTTTCCTATTTCACTTTTTATTCTGTCACAGTAACTTTGCCTTGAGGGACAGAGTGGGAAAGCAAGTGCCAGAAATGCAATTTTAGTAGCACAACTCACCCTGATTAGCGGTAAACATACCCCAGGTTCTCTATCAAAGTTGACACCACTCCAGTTCTTAGGTTCTTCATGACTAAGAGCCACCAACCCAGAAACACTTGGAAGTGATGAATTGAGTGAAACACACATATACAGACATATTCAAGCACACACCTGCACACAAACTATTGCACTCTGTCTTCTAGAATGAAGTAAAGTGAAGTAGCCATTAGTAATTATAAGAACATATGTAGATCTTATATTTCTTCTTTAAATTTAATTTACTTTTATTCATAGTTAAAAATCCAGATAGCTTGAAACTAATTGTTCCTTCCTGTTTGCTTTAAAGCAAGGGTGGAAATGATGGCCACACCATACCAACCACACTGGCCACCTTTGTACAAAGGACTTTGATAGCTTACATTTCACATGCTGTTGGACCTAATTACCAAACCATTTTATGTTCTTTAAAATGTTTTTGTGTTACTTCTTAGATGGGTGTCTATAATGATAATTTTATGGTTATGTTAAATGCACCTAGCAAATAATTGTTCTCCAGCTACAAAAATCATATGCTCAATACTTTAATTATATGTTGCTTCAAAAATAATTTATTTTATTTTTTTTTCACTCTGTTGACTTTTAGGTTACCACTTACTTTTGCATGTCATTTTGTATTTTACTGAATTCTGTGAAGTCTCTACTTATTGTTTTCTTTCTCAATTAAAGAAAAGTTATTCTATGTCAGGAGTTGCAATCTCAGATTCATAAGCTTAAGATAATCTGTTTCAGTGAAGACTATGGTAAAACTAGGCAGGGCATGCCTCATTTAAAGACATTCATCTCTGATGTTCTTACCAATTTTCATACTGGACACACAAAGCATATGTTCTGGCTGAATTAGATTCATGGACAGCTACCTTGAGATTCCAGACTATAAAGTTTTCCTTCAGTTCTTTAATTGTTGGTGTGTAACTCCAGGTAGGGCAGTTCATGGGAGATTCTGTTTGTGGGTTGAAAATTTGGTAGAGGCAGTTCCCTGATAAAGGAACTTCTGAACTTCCTCTGTAGACTCTGGAAGAGTTGTAATAATGCAGTTTCTGTTTCAGTAGAAAGCAAGTTTATGCCTTTTTCTGGCACTTTTTACTAAAAACTGTTCCTTGTTCTCAGGTCAAAATCTTCCTGAATGTCAATTAACTAAAAAGAAAAGATTATGGGTGGAGATCAGTGAAAACCTTCTTGGATATTAGCTGGCTGTCAACTTGGTGGTAGTTGACACAGACCCACAACAATAGCCAAGGTGCTAGAAGAAATTTACAGCCATGGGCAGAATATGGAGTAACCATAAATCTTAATCACATATTTTATTTCTGATAAGCATATTCCCTAAAGCACAGTCATATTTCCCTATTAACATTAATTCCATAACTGGCCAATTGTTTAACTCACTCAACAATTAGTTAGTTGTCTAACTAGATATAGGAAAATCTACAGGTTAATTACATGTTACACAAATGAGAATTTTCAATGTCCCATATTCTCGGAGTTGTCTTTTACATACATATTTATTTTTACAAGGCATTTATTATTTTACAGATTATCATAGAGCTTATATTAATCTTTACATAATAAAAATGCAAACAATACCCTCTCTGCCATTCATTCTTAGCAATAAACATAATCTCTGACTTTGACAAATGAGCCTCAAAATCAAAGAGCTATTGCTAGAAGAATTAAATGAGTAGGATTGTGTCTGTTTGTTGCTGCAACAAATAAAGGGAATATACATATATAAGCCCTACTATGTACCGTACACATGTCTCTGAAAAATTTTATACTAATTCAATTTTCACAATAACCTGTAGGCTTGTTTTACTAGCATGGATGAGCCAACTATGTAACAGAAAAGTTAAATAACTTGCACAATTTCATACATCTAGAAAAGAAAAAAAAATAGGATTCAAATGCAGGTCTCTTTGGTTCTACAGAACATGGCTCAATTTAAAAAACTTATATAAAATTATCTACTATGTCATTAACTAGTTCTTTCTTTCCAAAGCTAAGGAATTTTTTTTTTCCATGAAATTGCCAGTTGTGATGTAATGTGAAGTGTTCTTGCATTGTTCTATATTTTCCTGTACCCATGTCTGTGTGGGTATTTGAAAATTAATTAACAGCAAGAAGGCGTCTAAATACTGTTCAATCAACTAAAGAATTACCATAGACAGAGATAATTTACAGTCTCAACTTTTGAGCATTTCTGAAAACCGGCTCATTGAAAAACAGTTTGTGATATTACAGAAATTATTTTACAAGAAGACAATAATAGTAGATATCTTCAGAGAAGATAAATTATGGAAAAATGTAAACTAGGAATATATGAAAGCTTACCAGTTGGGGAAGAGACACTCTCTTCAATATATGATGCTTGGAAAATTGGATATCCACACGCAGATAAATGAAACTAGAACCTGTCTCTCACCATACACAAAAATAAACTGAAAATGGATTAAAGACTTAGTTCAACCATTGTGGAAGACAGTGTGGCGGTTCCTTAAGGACTTAGAAATAGAAATTTCATTTGACCCAGCAATCCCATTAGTAGGTATATATCCAAAGGATTATAAATCATTCTACCATAAGGACACATGCACATGAATGTTCATTGCAGCACTGTTTACAATAGCAAAGACATGGAACCAACCCAAATGCCCATCGATGATAGACTGGACAGGGAAAATGTGGCACATATACACCATGGAATATTATGCAGCTATCAAAAATGATGCATTTGTGTCCTTTGTAGGGACATGGATGAACCTGGAAACTATCATTCTTAGCAAACTGACATGAGCAGAAAATCAAACACCGCATGTTCTCACTCATAGGCGGGTGTTGAACAATGAGAACACATCGACACAGGGAGGGGAACACTACACACTGGGGTCTGTTGGGGGGAAATGGGGGAGGGACGGGGGGGTGGGGACGTGGGGAGAGATAGAATGGGGAGAAATGCCAGATATAGGTGAAGGGGAGGAAGGCAGCGAATCACACTGCCATATGTGTACCTATGCAACAATCTTGCATGTTCTTCACATGTACCCCAAAACCTAAAATGCAATTAAAAAAAAAAAAAAGACTTAGAAGGAAGGCCCAAAACTATGAAACTAAGAGAAAATGCTTCATGACCTTGATCTGAAAAAAGATTCTTTGGATAAGACCTCAAAAACACCGACTACAAAAGCCAACATAGACAAATGGGATTACAGCAAAGTTTTTGCACAGCAAATAGAACAATCAACAGATTACAGAGACAACCTACGGCACAGAAGAAAATATTTGCAACCTATGCATCTGACAAAGGGATAATTTCCAGAATATATAAGGAACTCAAAAAACTCAATAGCAAATTCCCAAATAATCTTATTTTAAAAAAGCAAACATATGAATAAATTTTTATTCAAAGAAGAAATGCAAAGGGCCAATGGATATATTTTAAAAATCCTAATTATCAGAGAAATCCGAGTTAAGGCCACAATGAAATATCATCTCACTGCAATTAGAATGGTTATTATCAAAAAGAGAAAACAAATAATAAATGCTGGTGAGAATGTGGAGAAATCAGAACTCATACAATGGTGGTAGGAATGTGAATTAGTAAAGGCATTGAGGATGATAATATAGAGATTTCTCAAAAAATTAAAAATAGAACTGCCATATGATCCAGTCATCCCGCTGCTGGGTATTTATTTGAAAGAAATGAAATCAGTATAATTTCTGATATTTGCACTATCATGTTCATTGCGGCACTATTCACAATAGCCAAAATATGAACCAACCAACATGTCCATTAACAGATGAATGGATAAAGCGTAGATATACAAAATGGAACACCGTTTAGACATAAAAAGCATGAAATAGTGTCATTCACAGCAACATGGATGCACCTACAGGACAGAATATTATGCAGAAGTCATGCACATAAAGATAAATAATATCCCGTATTCCCATTTGTATGTGACAGATAAGAAGTTGAGGATATAGAAGTGGAGAGTAGGGGAGAGGGTTTGGTTATCAGGTATAAAATTACAGCTAGATAAATGAGATGAGTTCCAGTGTTCTACAGCATGGTAGGGTAAGTATAGTTCACAATACTTTATTGTATATTTTCAAATAACTGGAAGAGAAGATTTTGAATTTGCCCAATACAAAGAAATAATCAGCTTGAGGTGATGGGTATGGTAATTACCCCAATTTGATCATAACATATCATATACATGTATTGAAATATCACTCTGTATTCCATAAATATGCATAATTATTACATCTCAAATAAAAATAAAAGAAAAAAGTGCTTCTGTGTTTGGATCTCAGTTATTTTTCCTAACATCACTATTTTGATTAAATGTTTCAGAACAAAGAGGACACTAGGTGAAGATATTCTTCATCTAAAACAATTTAAATCCTCGTCTAATTGGTAGGCTCCAGAGCCTTAAAAAAATCTAATTTAATTAATTTCTTACAGGGAACATATACATTTAAAGCACCATAATTTCCTCTGAAAGGCAATGCAAAGCTCAATCTCTTTCAAAAGACAACCACTTTCTTAATAAAGCAAAGGCTTGATTTCCTCAGCCAAATACTTCGTATAAAGGGCAAAGAAGCATCAGGCATAGCTATTCCACTATTGGCCTTCTTAAACTAAGATTCAGCTATGCTGAACAAGGTTTAAGTTCCTAGAACATGGTTCTGATGTAAATAAGAAAGTTAATAAATATTTGTGAATTAAGTAATTCATGAATGTTATGGAAAAGCTGCTTAAAATAATATAACATGATTTATAATTTCAATAACTATATACATGAATTGAAAGTGAAAATAAACAAGCTGTGTCAGGTTGAATGAGCACAATAAAATCTGATTATTAATGCCACAGGAATCAAAGCAGAGATATTTTGGCAGAGAACTACTTTCCCCTTCCCATAATATATTTTTTCATGTATGACATTATGATGTCAAGTCATTTCAGATTTAATTAGTGTGCAGAAATTCTTGTAATGCACATCATATGGTTTTATTACTATGACCATGAAGAGGCCACATTAAAACACTAGTATTAGTGCCTATCAAATTCTTTTCTGAAGGTGTCTATATGTCCAACTATCTGTCCATCCCATCCATCCGTCAATCTATTTACAATTAGTTATTTCTCTAGTGTAACCATTCTACACATAATTAATGCCTTTATCATTGGAAAACATTATTCAATTTGACCTGTATAAAATGATTCCATTCAAGGTTGAATGAAGTGAACATATTATCAGGAGGCTATACTGAGAGTCTTACCAGTGAGTGCAGGATATTCCAAGAGAGGACTGTGAAAATTGTTCTACTCCATGGCCAACTCCTGATAACATCTGGATTAAATTTTTCTCACTTACTACTACTATGTTGTGAGATTCTGGGTACTAAATCAAGCATTTGATAATATGCTGCTAAGCATCTAAAATTGTTTCTTGGAGAAAAGTGACAAGGCTGCTTATGAACACCTTTGCTGGGACATGGGCTGGTCCTCTCTAAAGTCTCTGCAGTTTCATAATCATTTGCCAAAAATGACAGCCACTCATCTGGTTTTGAAAGCATGTGTCTTAACTTCAATGACCAACATAAAAGTCAAACTGTCTAGACCTTCATTATGCATTGCAACTCAGAATCTCTGTTTTTCAATCTCTAATTCTTCAGGTAACAGAAGTGGTTTTTGGGGAGCATCATTCAAGAGGCATTAATTCTCAGAGGTGCCTCAAAATATATTATTGGATAAAGGTGGATCAGATTTGTTTAGCCTTCAGAATTTGATTTCAGAGAGCTTCATTCTGATGTGATGCTGATGTTTTCAGTTTTTTCCAATAGTTACTATAAGTTTAAAATCTAGAAACATATATTCTATATCAGTCAGTTTACAACATGGAAATCGGTGAAACATCACTACACTGTATCATATGGATAAATACATTAGTATAGGTTCAATTAATTTCATCTGACTACCTAAACATTTATCTCTAGGGGCTTGGTATATTATTATATGATTAATGGGAGTTCTATACTTAGTATTTCTTTTAGCTTGTGGCCCTCCTCCTAATTCAGAGAGCAGTTAGAATGCTCTATATTGGGGCTGGGTGTGGTAGTTCATGCCCTGTAATTCCAGCACTTTGGGAGGTCAAGGTGGGCAGATTACTTGAAGCCAGGAGTTTGAGACCAGCCTGGCCAACATGGTGAAACCCATTTCTACTAAAAATAAAAAGAAAAATTAGCTGAGCATGGTGGTGTGCACCTGTAATCCCAGCTACTCGAGAGGTTGAGGCAGGAAAATTGCTTGAATCTGAGAGGCAGAGGGTAGAGCAAGCCGAGATCACATCACTATACTCTAGCCTGGGAAACAAAGCAAGGCATTGCCTCAATAAATAAATAAATAAATAAATAAATCTACATTGATTGTCTCCAGTAGTGGCTGACACATTAAAATTCAACGGAAATAAAATTATATATTAGATTTTGAGTTCCAAAATCCAAAATTACTTGGAAGAATGCATAGTTAGTAAAGAAGTTGCTTTATCCATATTTGCTCTCTCTCCAGGGCAAAGTTCCATAGGCTTAGAAGAGGAAAAAATGAGGAGCAAAAATAAAAAGTCTAGATATTTGTGACATCACTGAGAAAGAGCAGGCTTTACTGATATCCATAGATCAAGTCCCCATACTGGAAGAGAATGACTAAACTTTGATGAATTAAGCTCTCAAAGAGCAAAGTTTGGGCATGTGGGCTGAGACAGCTGAGAATTTCCTTTAGCCTGAAGCAGTACAGCAGAAGCAAAATTTCTCCTATGAAAAATGCACATAGAGCCAGAAGGCCTAATGTGTCCTTGGAATGAGGACAAGGAGGCTGCAGTGGCAACCTACAAGGACCAGTGACCACAGAGCAGACTGGAAGAAAGAAGTCTCAGTGGGTACCAGCAGGGGTAGCTGATGACACTGAGGGCCATATGGCCCCCCACCTGGCATTTTTGTAGACACAGTCCTGGAGGACAGTCAGATAGGACTGACTGAGATTGAATTTCTGCCACTTGATGAAACCAGGGCCCAGAATACAAAGTAAGTTCAGCAAAAGGAAAATACAGAAAACTGTTTCTTGCATACTTGAACACCTATGCTTATGCAGAGGTTTCTCTCTGCTACAAGTTTATGAATCACATATAGGACAACTCTTATTAATCCAATGTTGCATTCTAAAGATATCTGCATAACATAGCTAACTATTTTATCTGCCACTTCCTATATCTTAATTATCTAAACTATTTTATCATTGTTTTATTTACAGAGAATCCTTAATTTTTTAATCATGGGTACATATTAAAGTCCATTATGAGAATATTTGTTTACTCCAAGTCGTACTTCACTTTTTAAATATTCTTCTTAATCTTAGCAACAATAATTATGGCCAATATTTTTATTGGAAAGAATGTATTTTTAAAACATACAATAGCAAAAATAGCTTACAAACCTCAAATGCAAAAATAAAGCATTAAAATCCTCTCTTTTCTCATGATTTGTATCTTTAGTTTCAAGCACTATAATTCTCAAATATTTATTCATACTGAAATTGAGAATGTTCAGCATTTCGGCCCTTTTACTCTACTCTTAGACCAATTTCTTGACATTTTTGTCTGATTAGAAAAGGCACCACATGGCTGCAAATTCTAAATTCTAAGATTTAATTCTCCTTAATATACTCCACAGTGGTTTAACAGTGCAATAAGCTCTGCTAGCGGAACTGGAAAAACACATCAATTGCCCAAACACTGAAATAAACAAACATATTCCATTGGAATGGGAAAGTGAGAAAAGGCAGAGAAGATGAGATTCATTGAAGCTGGCTATATATATTTCCAGTGGTTAGACATGACAGAAGGAATTATGGTTCCATTTGGTGGCTTAGATCCCTTTTTAATTATTTTTTCTTATTATTAATGTAAAACCTAACTCTTTATTGATTCTGAACTGTATGAATGCACAATTAATTTTATAATAGGGTTATTCATTTGCATAATCATCATTAGAGTTTGCTTTATACTGTTTCCCAGAGAAAATTAAAAGATTTTCTTATTCTGTACTTGGTCACTTTTAAATAATAATAAAAATAATAAAGGCTTTCTAAAACATCATGTAAACTAGAAAGAATGGAGGAGCTAGGCTAAAATTTATTGTTTGTGGCCAGGCTCGGTGTCTCACATCTTTAATTCCAGCATTTTAGGAGGCCACTTGATCACTTGAGGTCAGTAAGTGGATCACTTGAGGTCAGGAGTTCAAGACCAGCCTCGCCAAATTGGTGAAACTCTGTCTCTACTAAAAAGGAAAAGAAAATTATCCAGGCATGGAGGCACATGCCTGTATTCTCAGTGATTCAGGAAATTGAGGCACTAGAATCATTTGAACCCAGGAGGTGGAAGTTATAGTGAGCTAAGATCAAGAGACTGCACTCCAGCCTGGGAGGCAGAGCAAAACTCTGTCTCTAAATAAATAAATAAAACTTATTGTTTGTTATTGTATATGCTAGTTTTTAAATGTGAATTACATGTTTTTCATGTTTTCCTCCTACAGATTCGATAGGCATAGTTTTCTACCATGCAAATACACCGTTCTTCTTCTTCTTCCAATCCTGTGAGCCTTGGATAAAAGACAATGTGTCCTCTGACATCTACTAATGGACAATGATCACAGACAAGTGCACACGGGAAATGCTATTTTAGGGTAATAGCTCACACCTGGAAAGGTCTATTTTTTTTTCTCTAGGATCTTTTTACACAGCGGTGAAAATAAACTAATTAGGTCAAAGCACCACATTGGGACCCATGAGCTATGACGATCTCTCTCAGTTGTGTCCCCACAAGAGGCCACTGTCCAAAGGCAAGGAAGTAATAAACTCCAAACAGAATTGGAGCTCTTAATTTAACTATTTCTTCTTTCACTGTAGTTACCACTACATTTCATTGCAATTGAATTCATGCAAGCTTCACAGCAGAGAAAATTAGTATAGAGGGAGGAAGAAGACTTGAGAAAGGAAACAGCAACAAAGAAGAAATTGGCTTTACTAGAAACATAGCTTCTGTTCAGTCTGGAACAGAGACAGAGTGCTGACAAGCAGGGGTCGAGAGTGGATTCTTCAGCTGCTCCAGGTGTCTAAGTAAACTGTATATTGCCTGTCAAAGAAATGGAAGTACTAGGCATGGGCACCTCTGCTTTTATCCTTTTGATAATTTTACCCACAGCACAAAGGGGACAAAAAAATCAAAAAGCAAAATCAACAAGTACTGGCAATTTTTCCTCCTATAGATGCCTCTTGTGTTTTAATCAAGCTGTCTTAGGAAGTTTGATCTCATAACCACCCTTAGTATACAGGTTGTGGGATCCTATGGGAGTAAGATACTGAATGGTATAGGACCCATTTTTAGTTCTTTCACCAATGCTTCTTAATTCAACGAAGCAAGTTTGGATTTGACTCATTGAGGTCCCTTAACACAATATTTTCTGGCTATGATTTCCCTTATGTAACACTTGGGCACTTAAAATTTTCATTTAACAGATCATCATTGACCATCTGTAACACACATGTTTTATTGTTCAAACTGCAAGGAGTTACAAAGGTTTAGACATTCTATGCCCTCTATAGTGAGTGAACAGCATGACACATAGCAAGTATACTTGCTATGTATAATAAGTTAAAAATACTTGTAAATGAGAAAAATAACCATAATCCCATCACTCACCCTAAAACCTCTTATATTTCTTGTTTTATTTGCATAAACACTTTTATATATTTTTAACTTGCTATTAAATTATAAATACTACTGCAAGTTGCTCATGATTTTAATGCTGCACTTATAATTTTCATGGCTACAAAGTATCATTATTATTATTGGATATTAGGTTTAATTTTTTTCTAATAGGAAAAATCATTTCAATACTTACTGGGCATTTACTACTTGTCAAGCAATAGTGCTGGTTGTCTGGGATACAATGTATATTTTACACTAAGAGGTAACAGTCTAAGTTCGATACAGGCTTATAAACAAAGGATTAAATGCAGTGAGATGTGTGTGTGTGTATCTGCCTGTAGATTGAAGCATATTACAGTGAGTTTCTTGTAGGCCAAAAAGGCCAGATAATAGTCATCTGCAATAGTTTAACCAAGTACAATGTGCTAAAGAAACCCTGATAATAGGAGGCAGAGAGAGATTCAGAGAAGAGTTAATATTTGAGTAGAATTCTAAAGCAAGATTTGAATTTTATATAGCAAACAGGTAGAGAGAGCAGCACTCTTCCATCTTTTGTCTATTTTCATACAACTAGGGGATGTGGCACCCTCTCAGTATTAACAATGCTTGGGGGCTGTGGTAATGCTCAACAGTGTTCTTCACCCCTGCTGGGAAATATGAAATCTCTGAGAAGAGCGAGAAGGACATGTAGAATTTGAAAAAGCCTCCAGATGATATGGATTATTGTATCTTTTTCAACCCCCCACATCTCCTTCCTATGTGTCTGAAAAGTCACAGCAAGAGGTAGGAGAGTCACACATCCTGTGTGATTAAAGCAAAGGGGGAGACAGCAGCAGGAATCAGAGTGTAAAAGGCCATGGAAGTCAGATTAGGAGTTGAGATCTGGCATTGCAAAAGATGGGCAACCGTGAAGGGTTTTGAAGCAGTGCAGTGAAGTGAGTCAGTTTGGACCTAGAATGATAGATCTGGAAGTGATGCAAGAGACATACTGAAAAGGAAGGGACTGCAGATGAGAGGAATAATTATCTAGAGGACAGAGAGGGGTGTCCAAGCAAGGCAATCCCAGGGAAGTTTCCCTTTGATAAAAATTTTATCCATAGAGGCAGAGGTTGTAGTGAGCCAAGGTTGTGTCATTGCACTCCAGCATGGGAGACTGAGTGAGACTCCATCTCAAAAAACAACAGCAACAACAAAAAACAAACTATACCCATAATTGTCAGGAGTAGTGCCACTTGGTAAAAAGTTAAGACAGTTTTCATTTATCTTAAAAGCTATTTTTAAGTTACATTAAAAAATATCAGGTGTGTGCGTGTGTGTGTGTGTGTATTCACATCCATGCAAACACATAACCACATGCCTCTCCAAAACTAAGCATTATCCATGCCATGCTAGACAAATAAATGTACACTGATATGATGTTTTCTTAGGTTATTAAGAGCAATGAAGTGTCTGTGTCAAGAAGCACAAGAGTCCTGATGTAAACACACCTGAAAACACAATGTGCAATTCTAGGGCAATCTTTACAGAGATATTAATATACCAGAATGTGTCCTGAGGGGCTTTACCAAGATGGATGTGGTAATGACAAGCTTGTCATTTGAGAACTGCTTAAAATAAATAGTGATATTTACATTAGGGGACCAAATACTGAAGGAACAAGTAATGACAATCTTCAAATATTTGAAGTTTTGTCACAGTGAAAACATTAATGTTTTGATTGATTCAGAAGACGCATCTAGGATGCATGAGCATATATTTAATGAAGTTAAATGCAAATTTGTCCAGAAGCCACTTGCTTTAGGAATTAGAACTCATCAAGAGTGATTTATGCTGTTGTATGAAGTGATAACCCTCCTACCACTACACATATCCAAGCTTTCAGAAACAGTCAAGTATGGAAGATTATGTGCATGGATGTGTGTGTGCAAATGTGAGTGTGTGTGAGAGAAGGGGGGGGATATACATAAGGGACAGTTAGTGGGATATCTTTGATATCTGTCA
>NW_016108111.1:72820-74108 GCF_001604975.1 Cebus imitator | reverse complement strand
ACGTACATAAGGGACAGTTAAGTGGGATATCTTTGATATCTGTCAACAGACATAATTCAAATACAGGGTTAGATAATATAAAAGTACAAGTCCTACTAATTCATGGTTAATATGCATCCTAGAAGTATGGGAAACAAAAAATAATGAAGAAAAAAGTAATCAAGAAGCATTACTTTCTCCAAGGGCTCTGAACAACTTTCCTTTCTCATCTGACAGAAGAATTGCAAGACGATCCATGCCTGAATGCCAAAAAGGCAGGTGTGGAGAACTCACATGTGCTCTTAACTCACTGTTTTCAGCAAGCCCACCTTCACCAAACTTCCTGATGTCACAGAAAATATGTTTCTGTCCTTATCTAATTGAATTACCTGCAATAACGGATACTCACTACTCCCTCCTTGAAACTGTTTTTTCTGGTCTTCATGAAAAGGTGCTCTCCCTCTCTTTTTTCACTGGATTATTGGCTAAGTAAAGGCACGGGCTGTATTTGTTTTGCTCATTTCTGTGTACCTAGAGCCTAGCACAGTACTTTTAAAAGGTAGGTATTACTAGTTATTATTTGCCAGCTCACTCTCCTCTTTCTGTCTTTAAATACAGGCATTCCTCAGGCTTCTTTACCAATTACTGATTTCTTCTTATTTGTGCTTTGACATTGATGAATCATCTTCAGAATGACCACAAGTTCTAAACATATATAGCTAAAATCCAACCTGATATTTTAAAGCTGCCGATGTTAAGCATATTAGTCTCAGGAATTTTTTGAACATGTAGAAATTATTGAGAACCCCAAAGAGCTTTTGGTTGTGTGTGATATATTTATTGATATTTACCATGTTAAATATTGAGAAATTTATTAATTCATTCATTAAAAATAAAAAATTCATTACCAATTAAAACAAACATAATACTTTTATGATAAATAACAATATCTCTGAAGAAAAAGAATAGTGGAACAGTGGCATGGTTGTAAAGTTTTGCAAATTTAATGTGTGGCTTATAGAAGATAGTGGTATACTCATATCTGCACTAAATTTTTCTATGATAATGCTGTTTTGGTTAATGTATGTGGACAAAACATGTCTTTATGAAAATGAAAATATGCAGTTGGAAAAGGAAGTTGAATTTCAATAACTTTATCAGGTAATTATAAGTATTATTCTTTGATATTACACCAAAATTCAACAAGGGCTAGGTTCTTAAAAGTTGGTTTCAACGTGAAATCTAAAATCAGTTTTTTTTTGTTTTTTTTTTTGTTTTTTTTTTTTTTTTTGAGATGCATTCTTGCTCT
>NW_016108111.1:64148-72798 GCF_001604975.1 Cebus imitator | reverse complement strand
CACTGTTGCCCAGGCTGGAGTGCAATGGCATGATCTCAGCTTATTTCAACCTCCACCTCCAGGGTTCAAGCAATTCTCCTGCCCTCAGCCTCCTAAGTAGCTACGATTACAGGTGTATACCACCACGCCCAGCTATTTTTTGTAGTTTTAGTAGGGTTTCACCATGTTGGCCAGCCTAGTTTCAACTCTGACCTCAACTGATCCACCCACGTCGGCCTCCCAAAGTGCCGGGATTACAGGTGTGAGAGACCATGCCCAGCCTAAAATCAGATTTTTATAGATTGAATTGTATCCCCCAAAATTCATATGGTGAGGCCCTATCCTTAAATGTGACTATATTTGGACACAGGTCTTCTAGCAAGGGAATTACGGTTAAGTGAGGTCATAATATTTGGGCTCTAGAGTAGAACTGGTGTCCTTAAAGAAGACGAAGCGACACCAGGGAGGAGCATGCTAGGGAGAAAAGGCCATGTGAGGACACAGGGAGAAGGCAGCCATCTGCAAGCCAAGAAGAGGGGCCTAAGAAGAAACCAAGCATGCTAGCACCTTGATCTCAAACCTTTCGCTTTCAGAAATGTGAAGAAACAAATTTCTGTTGTTTAACCCACCCAGCCTGCTGTATTTTTAAGAAAGACTCTAACAAACTAATACAAAGAACTCTTAGGTCTGTAATAGAACACAGAACTGTGTAATATTAAAATCTTCTGGTACAGCATTCTCTTAGAATGAATTTTTAAAATTCATGTATCATCATGCATAGATCATTTTAAACATATTAGTTCACTACGTTATTACACTAAATCAAAATAATGTATTTTTAAAAAAAATATCATTCCAATCTCATCAAGAAAGTCTCTATTAGATGTCAAGCTTATAGTGGCAGACACTAATTTTCCAACTTTCGGATTTTTACTTGAACATTTAAATTTTATCATTGGCAACAAATACCATCAGTAGTTGTCTGGGAAGTGAGAGGTTCATCTTATTCAATATTGACATGTCTGTCAAATACCCAAATCTAAATCACCATAGTTTGTCTCTCACTAGTTCTTTCAGACAGTAATGACACTCTGAAAAAATTGACTAGTTCAACTCACAACTGAGACAATAACACAGGTGTTCTTCTCCTTCCTCTTCTTCTCCCCTCTCAACCCCCTTAACCTGCCCTACTCCTCCTTCACCTCTTCCTCCTTCCTGGAGACAGTCTGCATACAGCACAAGCAATTTTTGTGTAACTTCCATTTGATCATAAGATTAAAAAGATAGGTACTCAAAGGTCGACATTTAATAAAATTAGTAATTTACTTATTTATCAAGAGCATTGTTAAGTGAACTGGTTGCTGTTTACTTATTTCTCGCAAGTGAAGAATACAATGACTACAACAATTGACTACTGCTTACCTGCCAATAGCTTCACCCATCACTGATTTTACACCATAAGTAAAAAGCTCAACATCTTGAAGAGAAATAACACCTTAGTAATATTATGAAGGTAGATTTGATATTGTGGACTCCCTGAGATGTCTTAGGGACCCCTTAGATGTCTGTGTACCACATCTTGAGTTTAGCTCTTCTATACAAACCTAGCATTCAAAAGACGTAACACTGAACTAGTTTTCTTCACTCTAGGACTGAGCCTCTCCTTTCTTCCCAAGTTGCTGACAGTTATCACTGTGTACTTATATCCTAAGAACTGAAATCTAGTAATATCTCAATTCCTTATTTTGTGGTTTTGTGAAGGAAAATCTGGAGAAGCAAAGAGCAACAATTGGAGAGGCAAAAATAAAGAGCTTTTGCAGCATATTTAAGGGGTATTTATGTATTTTATCACAGTCCAGAATTAAAAGAAACTAAGTTTTAAGTTGATTTCAATTTTGTTTTGATGGAAAATCTATAATCACTGCCGCTAATTTGTTCAGAAAACATCTCTGAACTAGATTACTTCAATGATACCTAAATATTATACTCTTTGCTAGTCCTACCTTCCTTGTAGAGCCAAAGTTCACTGATTTACTTACTGTTTAGTATTGACTTTAATATAATGTCCAAAGTGCCTTATCATAGGTTACAGCTTTGTAATCTGACCCTATTTAATTCTTCAGTCTTTTGCCATCTGCTTCTTGCCACACCTACATCAACTTCATTATAAACACAAACAAATATTCAGTTTCTTAAATATGATCTATCTTTCCAGACTGCTAGTCTTGGAATCTCTTTGAGTCAAGCATTCTTCACTTGTTTCTCCCGATAATTATTTACTACTTTGGTCCCTAATGCTATGGTTTCACCTTAGTTAACACTTAATCATCTTCTAATTCTGTTTCCATAGCATTTGCACCTGTTTCATTATAGCATTTATTACACCATATTGGAATTGATTGTTCCATTGCATTTCACCTGTGTTAGATCTTAAGCAACAGAAGAGTAAATATTGTTAGTAGTTATCAAATAATCAACTAGTCACCTGTTGACTTCGTTTTCTGGAATCACAACCATAGCATCGATGTTTAAAGAATGAGTTGCCAGATGTCTTATAAAACACCAAATGGAATATGGCAAATGTACTTTGTTTTATGTTTAAGTGTTTATAATATTCAAGTTAAAATTATAGCCCTTATAATTTAATAGGAATTGTTTTATATGTACAGTATACATTTTTCTATTCCCCAAACTTCCATATAAGATATCAACCAATTGGATCAGCTAGAGCTTGTCAGATTTATTCTACATATGTAGCTTATTGTTACACAAAATAGAACCAGGCACAATTTTATGATCATACAGAAGGATACTATTGCTGCAAAAATGTACAGTCTTGAATGACTTTCATAAATGTCAAAGATGAAAAGCAGAGAGAGATATAGGCATCTTTGTCAATTTAGATAAGAGTCACAGTAGCAATGGAATGGAAAATTACTCTAGTAGAAAACAAAACAAGAATCCTGATTTTTGATTTTAAAATATTGATATATTTTTACTAGAATTAAATAATTCTTTGATACAAATTATCTTATAAATATGTGTAAACATTTTATCACAGGTTTTCATATTCTTAGATTTTTATATTTGTTTTAAACATGCATTCACTGTCAGCTTTTAGCAGTCTGTTCACAATTCATTCTATTTAATACAAGAGCTTTGGCACTGTTAATATTAGTGGTTGAAATGTTGATATTCCCCATTGACATGACCATTTTTCCCTTTGTAGATGTTAATGGTCTGAAGAATGTTCTCATGTAAAGACTAAAAACCTGTTATTCTGAGGCTCGTGCTAAAATTCAGCAAGTTGACTGGTTAGCTGAATGATGTTTGAATGGTACAGTACAGTCCACATGGGCAGACTGTCAAGGGTCTGCCTACAAAGGGTATAACTGAACAACGGCAAGGGATGTGAGAAAAGTGAGAGATATAAATTATGTGCTACATTTTAGGAATCTGGGGTCCTCATGTGATATAGATTTGTATGAAATATTGACAGATGTTGGCATATGATCAAAACAAATAGCACTGGCTTAGGGAAAGCAAACATGAAACAAACTGTAAGAAAAACAATGAGAAACACTCGAGGATTTACTTTGAAACCACTGTCTACATTATAGAAAGCTTGAGAAAACATGACTAACTTAAAACGGCAGTCTAGCATTTTTCTGTATTCATCAGGTGCATTTGACAATGAAGACATTTTCCTTACAGAGCTAGCCTTTCTCTCTCTCTCTCTCTCTCTCTCTCTCTCTCTCTCTCTCTCTCTCTCTCTCCTTTCTCTTTCTTTTATTGTACTTTAGGTTCTGGGGTGCAGATCATGCAGGATGGTTGCATAGGTACACACATGGCAATGCGATTTGCTGCCTCCATCCCCCCATCACCTACATCTGGCAGTTCTCCCCATGTTATCCCTCCCTGACCTGCCCAACACCCCCCCACTGTCCCTCCCTTGGCCCCCCACAACAGACCCCAGTGTGTGATGCTCCCCTTCCTGTGTCCACATGATCTCATTATTCAACTCCTGCTTATGAGTGAGAACATGCAGTTTTCGATTTTCTGTTCTTGTGTCAGATTGCTGAGAATGATGGTTTCTGGACTCATCCACGTCCCTGCAAAGGACACGAACTCATCAATTTTTATGGCTGCATAGTATTCCATGGTGTATATGTGCCACATTTTCCTTGTCCAGTCTATCGTCGATGGGCATTTGGGTTGGTTCCAGGTCTTCGCTATTGTAAACAGTGTCGCTATGAACATACTTGTGCATGTGTCTTTATAATAGAATGATTTATAATCCTTTGGGTATATACCTAAGGATTAGGTAATGGGATTGCTGGGTCAAATGGAATTCCTATTTCTAGGTCCTTGAGGAATCACCATACTGCCTTCTACAATGGTTGAACAAATTTACACTCCCACCAACAGTGTAAAAAGTGTTCCCATTTCTCCACATCCTCTCTAGCATCTGTTGTCTCCTGATTTTTTAGTGATCGTCATTCTAACTGGTGTGAGGTGGTGTCTCAATGTGGTTTTGATTTGCATTTCTCTAATAATCAGTGATGATGAGCATTTTTTTCATATGTTTGTTGGCCTCATATATGTCTTCTTTTGAAAAGTGTCTGTTCATATCCTTTGCCCACTTTTGGATTGGTTTGTTTGTTTCTTGTAAATCTGTTTAAATTCTTTGTAGACTCTGGATATTAGTCTTTTTTCAGATGGGTAGATTACAAAATTTTTTTCCCATTCTGTTGGTTGTCAGTTCACTCTAATGATTGTTTCTTTTGTATACAGAAGCTCTGGAGTTTAACTAGGTCCCATTTGTCTATTTTGGCTTTTGTTCCCAACGCTTTTGATGTTTTAGTCATGAAGTTCTTGCCTATGCCTATGTCCTGAATGGTTTTGCCTCAGTTTTATTCTAGGGTTTTTATGGTGTTAGGTCCTTTGTTTAAGTGTTTAATCTATCTGGAGTTAATTTTATTGTAATGTATCAGGAAGGGGTCCAGTTTCTGCTTTCTGCACATGCTAGCCAGTTTTCCCAACACCATTTATTAAACAGGGAATCCTTTCCCCATTGCTTGTTTTTGTCAGGTTTGTCAAATATCAGATGGTTGTAGATGTGTAGCTTTGCCTCCAAGGCCTCTGCTCTGTTCCATTGGTCTATATCTCTGTTTTGGTACCAGTACCATGGTATGCTGTTTTGATTACTGTAGCTTTTCTACTGACCAGGAGTAATGTCAGAAATGCAAAGGAAACTTGCAAATAAAAAGGACATAAGCTTTTACAATAGTCTCCAAAGGGGGGAGTGCATTCTAAGGTGGCAGGAAGAAACTGTGGTTAAAACACTTTAATTTAGCTTTGTCGCTTAAACTTTAAAAGTCAAACTGTCACTTTAAGAGTCAAACACAAATTAAGTTGATCATTGAAACCTTGGAAATAAAACAATGTAAATTTCCTTCCAAATTATATAAGTCCATTGGAACATGAAGAAATCCTATTTTCTTTTTCTTTCATTTGATCTGCAGTAGATGGGAATCCCTATTTTTGAGACATAAAAGAATGTTATGCAAATTAAGTTTGGACAGATTTTTATATCTTTGGGAGGTAGAAATTTGTAAAATATATTTCAAATTTAAGGATATATGTTTAAAGAACTGAGCTTAATTTTTATTTTGTTTCTAATTCCATTTAGTGAAGCATTATAACTACATACAAATTTAATTATGTGATCTTCCAATTTCAGACCTCAGGGACATTTTCTTATTCATTTTTAAAAATATGATTATTGATACACCTAGGATAATTGTTATATAAACAGGGAACTTAACAGGTATTATTTTTATAATATTCCCTTACTTCTAAAATAAAACTAGTTATAAAAAAAATAGAGTGAAGATAGAAATGGGAAAATAATATAGAGGAGTGAGGAAAGTAGAAGAATCCAGAAATTCAAGAGGAAATTAAAATTCAAGAGGAAATTGTTTTGTTGTTGTTACAACAAAACAAAGGTGTAGCCATTGAAATGACTGAGAAGGTCAATTTGCTTAATCCCCAGAAGCCAGGGGTAAACATAATTTAGTATGGCAACTGGGCCAGGTCTAGCACATCCGTGAAGAAAATAATGCCACTTCAATGAATGGTGCTGGCTACAATCAGAGAACAGGACGTCGTAGCATGCTTACAGTACAGTGTTGCTATGCTAAGAGACAATGGGAGAATTCCAGTAGAATTGAGTTACAGAGAAAACCCTGTGAAAGAACTTCAGCTTGGAAAATATCTATAGTAAAATAGTAGCTGCAGTACTCAGCAATAGTAGCTGGAAATTAAACAGGTGATATCGGCACTGAAGTCACCATGAAGGCAGAATTCCTGTGTTTATTGGAGCTGTATCATCACTATACGTCACATTTCTGAACATATTAATTCCTTAAAGGCAGTTGTTGATTAAATAACCGTTCAGAAATATTGTGAAAGGCAAGCAACACATATCTGTGGCCTTGGCCACACAAGCGTTTTCATGTGTGTGTACACATATATGTTATATTCTATATATTCATTGCAATATATCCTTTCTAGGTGGAAAAATATTCTGTATATTGGAATATTTTGCCGCCTAGAAAGAATGAAGTAAGTTGGCAAGCTGCATTTCTAGTAACCTAGATGGAAAGGGTGAGCCAAATTACTACATTTTCTACTCCATTATACCCTCAGTTTGCACCTGTTATATCAATATAAACATAGCAGTGAAGAGCATAAGGAAGAGGAAAAATCATATAAAATATGCAATACAAAGTAAACTATGCATGTACCCCTTTGAAAAAGAACAGGAAGAAAGAAATGATTCTGAAGTTTCACTACAAAATGAAATCAATTTGTTCCCCTTTTTAGTAAACTTTCCTTGAAATAATTTCTTCAGGCCAAATCTATGGTAGAGGCAGATATTAACTGTGGAAATAAATAAGCAAAATCTGCATTGCATGAAAGCACAAACATAGCTCAATGTCAAAGCTATGCAGACAAAAATATCTCTTACTAATTTTCCTTAGATTAAGAGGTTGATTAAGCTTGACTTCACATTTATTGTCAAGTAAGCTGTTAATTTATTTGTAACTTCATTAGTTTTTATGCTTCCTATTATTTTTTCTAGTAGCTAGGTTCAAATGTCTTATAGGGGGCTGATTTGTGGACTCTGTATGAAGTAGAAGATGAAATCAAATCCACGTGTAAGAAGGCACTGTTTATTAATCAGGGGGTTCATTTCAAGAGTCACTACAAGAAATTCTACAGCTCCATATCAAATATGTCTTTCTTCCTATGAAATCTGTTTTAGGCTTCCAGAACTAGGTTTAGGACCATTAACAGGAGTGAATGTGACCAAAATAGTCTACTACTTTAATTTGTGTTGATTGGTTAACATGGTAATGGTGATATTACAATCTTAATTAGTTGTTGCAAATTGTATCTGACAAACCATTAGGTAACATATTCACTCTTTCCATAGAGGTTTTATGATGAGCCAGATTCTCTATATACTTTATCTCATGTAGTTTTAGTTCTGGTCTATCAAGTGGTAAGTATTAACTACATTTTGGAGATGGTAATCTTACTACAGACATTATTAGTGTGCTCAGGATCACAGGCCCAACAGTGGCAGTGTTGAGACTTGAATGCCAATGATCTGATTTCAAAGCCCTCTTCTTAACTACTAACCTAACACCCACTTTAGAGTCAAGTTTATGTTAAAATAAG
The DNA here is from genome assembly GCF_001604975.1 of Cebus imitator. NCBI lineage: Eukaryota > Metazoa > Chordata > Mammalia > Primates > Cebidae > Cebus > Cebus imitator. Next base: position 65,070 of record NW_016108111.1, on the reverse strand, counting down.
CATCAAGTTTGTCATCAATCTCAACAAAAGTTAAAATAATTTGTCAATGTCACTGTGATAGCCAGGATTTAGAGAAAATTACAAAGTAATTAGACATTTTCTGAGTGGCCTATAGGATAACCTACCTGTTTTATGTTTTTATCCCTTTAGAAGAATTAGGGGCAGTGCCTTATAGCTAAACATAATGAGAAACAAAGCACGTTTGTCTTATAAAGGTTGTGAGGATTTCTCTATTCGAAAGTTTTATATCTGGTTTTGTTCTAGTTAGGTTAAAATGCTCTGATAGAAAATAAAGAAAACCACTAAAAGAAGCAGTTTGGTTTTGATAGAAAGTCAAATTTTAAAATGCCAGCAGTGCCTACCAGAACAAGAAGGGTTAGTAAACAAAGCAGTAAAATCTATCATTCTGCTGTAAGAGCCAGTAATGCAGCATGAGTGTAATGGGTTCTTGCAGAAAGATAAATACTTCCTGCCTGTCTTGGAAGGTGAAAGAAGACAAGTTAGTCCAGTTTCAACTGTGTCCCATTTTAAATTCTTGCATTCAGACCACACAGAGACACGGTACACAGCTTTATAGGCGAAAACAACAAAAAAATACAGGCATCCATTTATTTAGGCATAACCTATGAGTCTGGACTTTAAGAGGGCAGCATGATCTTACTTTGGGGATAAGCTGAAGATGTGGTGTGACAGTTGATTTCTGACATCTCCAAAGAATGGCCTCTTTCAGCTGAGTGCAATGTCTCATGCCTGTAATCCAGGCACTTTGAAAGGCTGAGGCAGGTGGGTCACCTGGGTTGGGAGTTCAGGACCAGGCTGACCAACATGGAGAAACCCCGTCTCTGCTAAAAATACACAATTAGCTAGGTGTGGTGCTTCATGTCTGTAATCCCAGCTACTTGGGAGGCTGAGGCAGGAGAAT
>NW_016108111.1:8372-64013 GCF_001604975.1 Cebus imitator | reverse complement strand
ATGAAATCTAATGTAAAAGGAAAATCTTTTACATAGTACTAAATTGATGAATAAATCTTACTCACCTTCCAATACTAACCCTTCCAATGTTATGGTGGCCCCAAGTTAAAAGAAGGGTGAAAGATAACATTTGGTGAAGGCAATGAGACTAATCAAGGACATTTCATAATACAGGAAGGCAAAGTATATTAATACCCTTCTTGTTTAGGAAAGGTAGCTGGAACAGAGGAGTGTAGCCAGAGGCCAGACACCAAACCCTCCATTAGGAATCAAAACAATAAGGTGGTGAAAACTGAACAAATAAGTCTGGGAAAGCCCCGTTGTAGGCAATTTGCTTATTTCTTGTCAAGGTAAAATACATGTTGATCATAAGGTGCTGAGAAAAGTACCATATTCAGCAGGTACTGACACTAGATGGCAGTTCAGGAATGTCTGAAGGGGGTTTCAATGCAGAATGAGGCCTGGGACAGACTGCGTTGAAGTGTGCTCCCTGTAAAGAGGGAGCAACCTGAGCAGATGAAAAATGACAGTAAGGTATTTACTCCGATATTCTATCTTGATTCCTGGAGTAGAAGGAACTTTCCAATCTTGCAGTATCTCAATGGGTCCAAGAAAAATAGCTGTTTTGAGGGCAAGATGGCTGCCCTGTAGCTACCATCACAGTGAAATAACCACACTGCCTGGGCTGTGTGTGAGAAAACCCAGAGAAAGCAGAGTGGGGTGGGGGACAAATGGAAGAAGGTTCTAAGCCTTTTCACAACATCCCAGAAAACAGGGTGGAAAGAATGGGGATATTATGGTTCTCCCGGTGGATAGTTTCAGCAGTTGAAACTGCTAATACAGAATACATGCAAACAAGTGGGATAAAACAGCCTCAGTAGCCTCCAATGCCAGATGCCCACAGAAAAGATGAGAACCACCATACCACTTGAAGGTGGAACCAGCATACACCCAGATGATTGGCCAGGAAGAGGGAGCCTCTGCCAATCTCATGAGGATAACTGTGTGGATGAAGAAATAAGAAAAGGAAAAAAAAAAAACAGCTCAGAGTGGGATTTGGGACTTGAATTGATCACAGAGTTTCTTGAGATTCTTTGGAAATGTTTTGAAGAAAAACAACAAAAAATTTTTAGATTTTAAAAGAAGCTTGAGAACCTTACCTTCTTTTCCTACCAGCCAGAATGGTAAGACTCATGAGGATATTTAGATGATTTAGAGAAATTGGGTACAGATTTTGGCATATCAGCATTAGAAATTAACAATTTCAACCCTGCTACATATGTCAGGATCAGATGAGAGGATCCACACCTTCACTCTTTTTTCATATTTATAATTTCATAAACTTCATGATTTTCCTAAGGATTTTGTAAGGAAGATGTACTGAACAACCTTCTGCTCTTCCTCCATGATGCTTGGTCTATACTGCATGTCCCAGCTGCCATCCTTCTGGTATGGGATCTCCAACTGCAGCTCTCCGAAAAGTGGCCACTAGTCCACCAGCTTCGAGCACTTTTCTTGCAAGTACCAGCTGGGCCAACACGGCTAATCCACACCAAGATTGTGGATGAAGGGATCTTATTTTGCTATGTAGGCTGTAATTATCCTAGTGATTCAAAGTTTGAGAGAACAGCCTGACACGATGACTGGTATTTGTATTGCCATAACTAAAAATGGGAATACTGTATAAGTGAAACTAGGAGTATGTGAGACTGAGTGGTTCATGCCAGATTCTCTTCCAAAGGCATTTCCAAATGGTGGCTGAAAATTAACAATCACCTATGAATCTTTGGGAAATGCAGATGCTTAGGTGTCATCACAGAGAGTCTGATCCAACAGCATGGAAATGTTTAAAAACATTTTCACACTGCCCTTCTCATTCAGTCTTCAAAATAGCACTGAAATGAATGTGTTCATGTTTCCATTATGCAAAACAGAAACCTGAGTTTCAGAGAGTGTTGTGTGTGTGCAGGTCACTTGAGTGAAAATGCAGAAGTGTCCTGGCCACAGACAACAGCTTTTTCCTGCATCATTATCTCTGGGTAAATTGCCTGACCTTTCAAAGCCATGGTTTCATCATCTCTAGAGAAGAGGTAGTTATCTGCATTTAGAACTGCCATGACGTTAGTGGTAACAATGCTCAATACACATAGAAAGAACCAGCTGACATTGTTGCTGTTATTGATAGTTGAGCATCACCCCTCAGTTAGTCATATTTGACCTTAACAGAAGTGGTAGGTACTTGAATTGCATTTGCTATGATTAGGAAATATAACAATGCCAAGATAATTTCATAATTTTAACTGTATCTCAGTGACATAATCATTACTGTTATTGATGCATTTTATTTTTGATAGGATCAAATACAAATACTTGCCACATTATTAATAATCATAATTATACTTCTTACTATAACAATTACATATATTGTTATTATTATAGCAATATCACTCCAGTTCAATTTGTTATTTCTGCCAATGTCGCATAGAGCTCATGATTTTATGTATGTCAAATGATTACTAATGCGGGATTAGTAATCTCTGCCAATGTCGCATAGAACTCATGATTTTATGTATGTCAAATGATTACTAATGCGTGATTCTGATGGTAATAGTTTTCAGAGGTATGATTTTGCCAGCAATCATCTTGAAAATGATATTCTTCTCCCTTGGTTTTTTATAATTTCTTAAAAAGTTTGAACTCATTTTTTCCCTTACCTATACTCCAATAACGAAAATTTATCTGGCCTCCGTAGTCATCAAAAGACAAATGATGGATTTTACTCTCTACTTGCAGGTTGACCAGATTCCTTTCACAGATACCCCTTCCCCCTATTTCTCACCCTGACGGATATGCACCCTTCTGAAACTGTTTTTGACAAGTAAGCACCCAGTATCTCTCTGCTGTCCTGAGGTATGACTGTCTCCAACAAGCCAAATTTCTGTAGTACCCAGAAAACTGCTCTTTCAACACGCACCAAGCTCTTCCTTTCCCTCCCTATCAAGACCTATTTTCATTAATTCTGCAAATAATTGTTGAGCCCCTCCACCCTGCCAGTCACTGCTCTATTGAGTCTGTTCTATTGACCCACTGTTAGTGGGTCTTTACTGATTATTGGCTTCTCTCTGCTTTACATAATTTTTAAATCTCCAAATAGATGTAAAAATGTGAAATGGTCTACTTATGAAAGTATGCTTCTTACAGTGGAGTATTATTCATGAATAATAGAGAGTAAATAGTCTATGCTAAGCACTAACTAAAGGCCTTGCATGGATTAATCACATGTAGTACTCATAACAACACTAATTTACTTCACTTTTGCCATCATTAAAAAAATATATTTAGGAACTAGGAAATTCAGAGTTATTATGGAAAAACTAAACAGGTCTTCATTTTTTTTTTCTTTTTTTGGTAGAATAAACCTGATTCTTTATCTAGTCTAGTTAGTAGGATGAAGGGAGGGAAACAGAAAGAAAGAAAAAAATTATCTTCCTACTATTTTTTGTCAGGCAGTGAGGGGCAGTGGGAGTGAAGTTTATTTAGGCCAGCCATTTTTAGTTTCCTTAATCTGGTTCCAAAAGCCTGATTGTTAGTGGAATTTTTAGATTCTTACTATAGGTTGTGACCATTAGCTTTTTATGGTGTTTTTGGTTTTTATCTTTTCTGTGTCCTCACAGGTTTGAACATTAGCCTGCCAGATTTTCTATGTATAGCATGTGTAATGTGTATATATGTATACATGCATGCATACATGCATGTGCATGTAACATATATACACACGTGTACATATATGTATGTTTTACAAAAATAACATCTTGCCCACACGGTGATGGACCCAATTGGAGGAGCTTCAAAAGCAATCTCATACTGGATCCTGCTGCTTGGTCAAATGGATTACAAAGATATTCCTTTGTATATAAAAATGCTTGTAATATATTGCCAGTACTAATGAGATCGGACTATGTTTTAAATATACTTAGATTTCATATAATTCATATACAAAGGATTTTCTTCTATTTGACCAATTCTTTTAGTTTTATTTTCTAAAAAATGCAAAAGCAATGGGAAGTTCATCACCAGGCCCTTTAGCAATGCATAGCAGATGGGAATTTGATGTTTTGAGAGATGCAGGAGGATAAAGCCGCCCCTTCCTAGTAGTAGACCTTTTATTTCAGGATAGACAGTGATCCAGGTTTAAAATTGACTTCTGGGTGATATATATAGGAAGTACAATATGTTCCAAGTTGACAACAGGAACAGTACTTTTTTGGAAGAAAATATAAATGCAGAGATTTGCTCATATTCAATTATATATATATTTTAAAATACAGATTCAGTGGTACGGTGATATATTATTTTATCAACAGAGGATTTGAGTAAGGGCTTCCTGACTCAATATTCAGCAGAAACCAACTGTTAGTTTAGCCAACCAAGTGATTTAACTTGTTATGTTTTTCCACTGAATTTCCCGCCTGCTTGAATAACTTAATGCTTTGTTTCAGCAATGGTTAAAATATCAAAACAATGGATCTTTTTGGTGGAACAATTGAGTAAACAAAAGAGTATAGCCACTCATGGAGTAGGGTATGGATCATGGCTACATGGCACTCTCTGAGTTGAAGCTCTGATACTCTAAGCTGTTCATTTAACCTGAATGTTGTACCTTGCTTAATTTATAGAGTGGTGAATTGGGGTCAAGCATCCCAGTGATTCTCAAGCCTGGATGAATACAAACACCACCAAGGAACCAAAAAATATCCACGCCAGGGTCCCCACCCAGAAAAATTTCACCAGTATGACTGTGTTGGAGTCATCTGAGTAATAAGTATCTCTAAAAGTCACCCCCTGCCCAAGGTGATTTTAACAAACAGCCTGGTTTGAGATCCATTGGTATAACAGATACCTCTCAGGTCCAGTTCAAGGTAGGGTTTGGTTGCTGAAAGTAGCCTATACTTGAGCTACAATTTTTGATATTTCAGAATAATTTCTTCTTACGTTTTATTGCTTATCAGGTTAGAAAAATGGGAAAGGGCACCTACCAAACACTCTATCTTGTGGAATCACGGTAGTTAGCATATAAGTCCCTTTCTTCATTATCACAATGAGGATATAACCTTCTGAAAGGCACATATCCTTGTTCATATCTAGATAAATGCTTGCCCAGATCTTGGCATTAATATGATAAAGTTAAGCTTCTGTTCTCTTAATAGGATTTAGAATGAAATGGAGAGATTAATATCACAACTGAGATAGAAAGCAAAAGTGACCTTTTATATTAAATGAAGGACAATCTAAAGAAGTTGTTCTGTCTTAAAAACAAGCAAAATACTTGATTATCCAACAAAAACCTTTTCTTGAATTGGGCTTTTACCAAGTGGATATTTAGTGGTTTTTTTTACATGACTATTTTGTCCTATTTCTAAAATACAGGGCCATTAAAAGAAGTCTAGAATGCCCATTGTTAAATCTACACTGCAGGGCCTAGACTCCTGGTTCAAGGAAATTAAGCTTATATCCACCATAAGCCAGATCTTTTTCTGTCTTTGAACTCTGGATTCTGTGTTGTGCTGTTCCCACTGACACTGTAAATTAAAGGATAAAATGGTGCGTTTCCACTCTGCTTCCCATAATGATGTATTCTTAGCTGAGCTTAGGTGAGAAATTTGAATGTTTCAGAAAACCAGATTGCTTTCTTTCCTGCCTCAGGGACCAAACTGGCACAACACAGGATCGTATATCATTCCAAAAAATTTATACTTGCTTACAGTATTAAATTTTGTTTTAGCCTTTTATTTCTTCTCAACAGATTTTTCACAGCCACAATACTGGAGGCTGTTTCTGAAAACTGCTAATTTTTAAAAATAGACCAGTCAACCAAATTAGCAGGATGACTGAGGGAGAACTTTATTAGGCAGTGAACAGCCGTAAGGTCTCAATAAATCTTTTCAGTCATATGAAAAAATGAAAAGCTAGGAGAAATGAGGGGGATGGGGCATGATTATTTCAGATTTATCCTAACAACCAAGAAAAAGCACATGTATGATTTTGTATAAGTCCCTTTGAAATCTGATTTCCACAGACTAAACTTTTTCTTACCTGAGGGGCACAATATTTTCTGTGATAACGTAGATTTAAGAATGAGGTGTCCTATTTATTTAAGATATATTTACTTTAAAATATTTATCAGGCCTGACTTGATCTTTTCTGATCTAAAAACTTTCTAGGCTGGGCTTGGTGGCTCATGCCTGTAATCCCAGCACTTTGGGAGACTGAGGCAGGTGGATCACTTGAGATCAGGAGTTAGAGACCAGCCAGGTCAACATGGTAAAACCCCATCTCTACTAAAACCACAAAAATTATCTGAGCATGGTGCATGCCTGTAGTCCCAGCTACCCAGGAAGCTGAGGCAGGAGAGCTGCTTCAGCTAGGGAGGCAGAGATTGCAGTGAGCTGAGATCTCACCACTGCACTCCAGCATGGGCAGCAGGACGAGACTCTGCCTCAAAAGAAAATCAAAGCATTCTAAATAACTGCATCACATATAACTCATTATACTATAATTATTTTTAATGTATCTGTTTTTGTTTTTTTTTCCTAGTCTGTGAGTCCCTCCAGAGTAGGGTCTATTTCTTTTCCTTGTGTCTTCCATATGACAAGTACTTGATAAACATTCAATCAGTTGAAATAAGGATTACATATTTCTTTGAAAGCATAAATTTCCTTATTTTAAAAATGTGGCTGTCTTCTATGATTGTGAGAGCAATCCACTGGGTCTGGCATTTAGTAGGAGCTCGGTAAATGTTTATTGAATTGAACTGATTGTTTGCCATGGAACTTTATCCTTGGATCAATACACACTTACTTGTTAAACCAGCTTTATGAAAAACCTATATGTAATTCTATGAAAGCCAATTGCAGGAGACTAATTTTATCTGAAGGCTTAAGGGAGATTTATATGAAGAATTAATTTTTGAGCTATGTAAAAATGAATAGGTAAGGGTGGTGGCAATGGAGCTATGTGTATGTGAGTAGGGGTGCCCTTGAAGTAGAGGTAACAATATGTGCAAAGGCTCTGAGGTAGATGTAAGACTGGCACATTAAAGAGCTGATTAAGGCCATTGTTTCCGGAGAATGAAGTGGGGTACAATGGTTCTAAGAAATAAACAGGTTATTAATAACATTAACCTTTCAAAACTGTCTCTGGCTGTTATATACATATAAAAAAGAGTTATAAGATTATATGGGCAGGTTAGAGAGGACATTATTGATACTATTGAAGCAATCTTGGTAAGAGATTTCTTGGGTGTCATAATGGTAGAAATGTGGAGAAACAGTTACTCAAATATTTCTGGAGGTGAAATAAATCAACAAGCCTTGCTAGTGGACTGGATAAAGGGTGAAAGAAATAAAGATGTTCAGAATGACTTCTAGGTTTCTGATTTTGTAAATGGATGGATGGTTGTACCTTTCATTAAAGAATGGAATATGAGAGGAAGGTATTGTGTAACTTTGGACTTACTGAATTTGATGTGCTTCTGAACATCTTTGACAATATCTAGAAGACAAATAATATACTCCTTTGGGCTAGAGATATAACCATGGGCCACTGGTATGATTGACTGGTTTTGACCTAATGCCATTCACCAAATGAGTTGGTCTGGAGTGCACTACAAAATGAAAAGGAAAGGAGCAGCCAAACCGAACTTAGAAGATCCCAACATTAAACAGAGAAGCAGAGAAAAATGGACAAGCAAAGGGCCTTGTTAAAATGGGTACATAGAGGTAGTAGCAGAATAAAAATTTACCTTGGTATAGAAAAAAAATAAAACAGTGTTTCAAGAAGGAAGTTGTGGTCAACTATGCAGAAGATCCAAACATGTTTACTGGATTTAATAACATGCTGGGATAAGGAACAGATAGTGTTGATGAAGGCGGGGGTATGTGCAGATGCAAGACTTTAAGAAAGTTGCTTTGAAGAGCTCGCTGTAACTTTACTTCTTTGTCTCCTATATAAAACTGAAAACTTTTACAAGAACTTCTTTTTTGGTATTGTTCTTGTTTTTGTTGAGGCAAAGTCATCCTTAGAATAAAGGGACTAATAGTAACTTGGAGTTTTGTAGAGAATAGAGCAAGCTTGAAATAATCTTTTCAAAGGGTAGGGGAGACCAAACATAGTATGATTACATGACACATTATGATAGTCTAGTCAAAACTAACAAATATAAAGTTGTGTGAGTGGTAGTAGTTTACTGTACACTGTTATTATTACTAGCTAAGCTAAGCTGCACTGACTCAGGACAGAAAAAGCAGACAGTGGCTTCATTGGGGGTCAATGGTTTTCTTGATTGGAAGGTCAAAACTAATGGGGTAAGACAACTTGGGGTGTTGACATGAGCTTATTGATATAATGATCTATGCAATCTAAGCTGGTTAAGAAGGGAAAAGAAGGCAGAAGGGAAGGGTGAGAGGAGCTTATGAATCAGGAAAGGCCAATGATGGTAGTAGGAAAACACCAGCTTGACATGATGAAGTGGAAGAATAATTATGTGGGGATACTTCAACAATAGAATTAATGGATGACGAGAGGCCGATGGCAATGGCATCAAGGAAAAAGTGATGACAAAATGAAAGAATGATCATATGAGGGAGGCTACTTCAAGAATCAAAGTTGTGCTACAAAGTAAAATAATTAAATTGGTGATTTTGGGAGATTACATGATTTTTCATAAGTACGGAGAATGGCTGTGAGGCTGTATGAAATGTAGCACAGAAGCTTGTGAGAGACAAGGTCAAAATGCAATACAAGGTTCTAGGAATTACGGTATCATACCACCATTCAGTTAAACATGCACCAAAGATTATGGGAGGAATTGTATTGCAGAGGAAAACTGAAATACGTATAATCAATAAATGTTAATTAAATGATCCACAATAACAAAATAGTCAAATGGGCATAATGGTAATTGGACAATCAATAATTATTTTTTGACTGTTGACTGAAAATTTTCTGCAACAATCTCAAATGGCTTTTGATCCAGGTGAAAGTAGAGTAATTCATTTACACTGTTTTCAAATATAGAGTATCATAAATGCTCTGACTCTGAAACCACACTCTCTATATAAATTAACTATTATAGAGCATCTTTTTCTTATTGTTATTTTTAAAGCATACCATTCTCAAAATGAAATAAAAGCATCAATAATGATGAAGTGAGAAGAAATTAGCCATAAGTAGAAGGTTTTATTTGTATTTTCTGTTTTCTTTTTCTAGCATGAGAGAGTTATAACTTCATCATCAGACTTAACCCAAGAGGGAAAAAAATGAACTTCAGTTTAATAAATTAACTTACTGTACATGTTCTGAAAAAAAAAATGGCCTTAGGAAATATCTGAAACATAATCAATTGATTTAAGGAATAAAACAGTGCCATACATCATAATGCCATAAAAGCATCTTGGAAACATTGATTCATCTAAGCCTTCCATAGAAAAAAAAATCCCTAGGAAGCCAATGTTAATCACCTAACAAGAAACATTTATTTAAAACATGCAGATAGGAAGTGTCTACTAACAAGCAATAACATGAATTTCTCTTTTCCAATAAACTAGAAAAACTTTTTTTGGTGCTTTTTTAAATAAAGTATAGTACAATGTTGATTTAGAATTTTAAGAACAATTTGCATGAAAAGGGATTAATTTGTTAATAAGCTATAATAAAAAACATACAATCTGATTGTTTAGATGTGTCATACTGAAACATTTGAGATTTTTTCTCTAGATTTACGTGTATGTATACATAAATATGTATGTGTGCCTATATTTTGAACATAAATATTGATATTATATATCAAAAATTAGAAAAATTAGTCACACATTTTTCTAATAATAGTCAAAATTAGACATAGGTGAAAAAATTAACCCAGAAGAAATTATATTTTAGTTAGTATTTGATGACTCAGCTAAAAATTATTTTAGTCAAAAAATAATGTATCTAAATCTAATATTAATATTTGGTGCTATAGATAATCTAACCATAGTCTACAGTAATTCTTGAACACTTTATTATGCTAAAATAGTACCTTATAATTTCAACAGACTGTTTAGTGGATTTCTGTTAATTAGCCAATATCAATTACATCAATGTTATGAATATTGACTCTTCTTCTAAATATCTTACTTATTAAATAAACATTCTTCATAATTATATTATTGGGAAGCTGGTACTAGTAGTCACAGTATCTACTCAACATGTATAACATCAAACTTCTATTGCAGGCAACTTCCATGTTTTCATTAGTTAAGATTTCAACAAATCTAACTAAAAGCTGAGACTCTGTGTTTACCATGAGAACATAAGAACAAGTGATCTGGAGTAAAGTGATCTGCCAGTAAGGGAGTGCTGGCAAACTTCCTGGAAGCTGTAGACTTTAAAGGGCTGCTGCTTTAGTGTTGCCTAAAAAGTGTCTTAAAATGGAAGCACTAGGATTTGGGCTGCTGTTCCAGAAAAACATTCTACCAGAAAGCAAAACTGACGAAATTTCCTGAGAAAATTAACAGCTCCCAAACGGTGTGGAGAAAGCATTCTGGAATATTTCAAACAATACAGTTTCAGTGAATGTATAGTCTTACTAAAAGCTAACAATACAAAAAAGCTTGATGACCACACAGGGTGGGGAGCTCAGGTTTAGAGGAAAGTCAGCCAGACAATTATTTTCAGGCTTAAAGGATAAAAACAGAAACAGAAAAGGAAAATATATGAAGGAATAGGAGGACTGATGCAGTACATATACTATATGTAATTTTTTTAAAGGGAGCAAGAAAGGTAGAAATAATGAATTTGAATCCAAATACAAAAGTGAAGTCTTGGAAACAGATTAATTGCAAGTTTCATAAAGTGTAGTGATATTTTTAAGCTCTCTGCAACACATGTCAAAAGGAAATGGCACAAGACATTTTCAATGCATGAACAGAACTGAGACTAACTTAAGAGTAAGACTGAGAATAACCCAACCATGAGATAACCATTCTAAATTTTCAAGAGAGAAACTGTGTGAAAACTAAGCTTATACTAATGCAATAATGCTGAATTCATTTTTTATTTGTATGTTTGATTTAAATGTGTAACTTCTTAGTGATTGAATTATAAAGTTTAGCTATAATCCAATTAAACGATTATAAATCAGTCCCTTTTTTGTTTATGAGAGAATTGAACATTCCTAGTGAAGTCTTCCTCTTGAGACACTTTTGGACCAAATGGAATATAAGTAAAAAATAAAATGTAGTACAATATTGTTTGAAGTGAACATAGATTAATGAAAGTTTACCTATCTGATCATCTGGTAGCTAGATGGTGCTTAGGCAGGGATAAATATATCCATATACCCATATTGAAAGATGCAATTAGGTACATGAGTTACAGAAACCCTATCTAGGTAAACTGAGAGGGAACCCACCTAGTCAAAAGAGCTAAGAATCACAAGGTCTAGGTACTGATTAATATTTCTATAATATTAAAAAACGTACTATATTTCCAACATTCAATTTCTTCATCTGTAAAATAATAAGGAACATAGTTTACACATTACGTGATGCTCAAGAATGTACTGTGAAAGTTTTAGAGCAACAGACAGACATTAGTTGACCTGTTTTTTCTATTATATTTTCATATACTTTCTGTCTGTATTGGTACTCATTCTTCCTCTTCTTACAAAGTTTTAAAATTATGTTTTTCTTTATGTTTCCCCCATATATACACATAGTCACTCAAAGCATAGATGTGAGATCCCCTGAGATCAGGCTCTCATCATCTATTTTCCAATTAATTTTCCTAACTTGATAGAAAACTATAGTTATAAAAGAAATATTTCTTCTTTTAAACTTTTGTATCATTGTTAAATGTGAACTGAAATGTATTCAGGCCACCAAAATTTGGGTCTGAAGTAAAGTCTTAGAAAAAAGTCATGGCAACAGAATAGGTTTAACTAGTGACTAGGTATCAAACAAAGTAAAAATGAAAAAAAAAAAAAGGCATTTCCTCATAGGCACTATAAAAATAATTTTCAAGGATAATGGACAACTGAAAATTTAAATTAAAAAACTTCACTTATGGTAGCAACTAAAAGCATGAAATGTATAGAGATAAATTATTAAAATGCTCAAGATTGTTACATTGAAAAAGATAGAATGTTGCTGTAAGGATGTAAAGAAGGCACACATAAATGTGAAAATATACCATTTTCAAAGATTAGAAGACACACTATTGTGAAGATACTACTATTGACGATATACATATTTAATACAATCTCAATTAAAATTTCAGCAGATTTTTATAGAAATTGACATACTGATTATAAAATATACAAGGACCAAAAGAACCTACAATAGCCAAAAAGAATTTTGAATAAGAAGAGCATAATTGAAGAAATTACACTATTCCATTTAAAGACATAACATAAGGCTACAGTGTAAAAAACAGTGTGATATTGTCATAAAGACAGGCATATAGGCTGATGGAATAGAATACAGAGTTTGAAAATTGACCCATACACATCTGGTCAGATGATTTTCAACAAACGGGAAATGTATACTCAATAAGAAAGGAGTATACAACAACTGCCACTACAACAGCTGAATGTAATATTCTTGTGCAAAAATAATAAATCTTGACTTTTTATCTCATGCCACATAAAAGTAACTAAAAATGAAGTATAAACTTAAAGTCAAGACATAAATATTCCAGAAAAACATAGATCTATATGACTTTAGGTTAGACAAACCCTTCCAAAATAATATTTAAAAGCAAAAATTTTGAAATGAAACATGATAAACTGTACTTGATCAAAATTTTTAAATTTGGGCTTAGGAAGACTTTGTTAAGAAGTTGAAAAGCAAGCCACAGACTGGGAGAAACTTTTGCAGAACTGAATTAGATAAAGAACTTGTATCTAGAAGACTTAAAGAACTCCTACAACTGAATAATTACAAGGGAAACAACCCAAACAAATAAATGGGCAAAAGATTAAACATCATTTTGACCAAAACCAAAAAAAAGCATGGCAAAAGGCATGAAAAGATACTTAAAATTTTAATCATTAGAAAAATGCAAATTAAAACCACAATGAAAGATCACCACACATCCTTTAGACTCAAGTTACAAAAGCGGGAAACAACAAATGTACTCAAGGATGTTACAGCAACTGGACTCTCATACATTGTTGACAGAAATGCAAAATGTGGCAAAAAAATTTGTGAAAGTGGTTTGGCAGCTTCTTATAGAGGTAAACATATGCTTATTATCTAGCAATCAGAAACAGATATTTTATGAAGAAAAATATAAATGTCTACACAATGTGTTTACAAATATTCATAGAATCATAGTATATAATATAATGGCCAAATGATTATCAGTTAGTGAATGGATAAACAATTTGAGGTGAATAACAGTTTGTAGCTTTTTTTTTATATATATAAAGGAGTAGGGGCACATAGTGGTTAAATATATTTTCTAAAGTTCTTTACCAAGAAAGGGATGATACTATAAACTCAACTAACGTCTCTCTGATACCAACACCTTGTTCCATTATGCCACATTGTTTCCCAGCAGCATTCTGCTTTCTAAATTGGAAGAAATCACATATGTTTTCTTGGTCTTTATTAAAATATGTAGGAATGACCCTGAGACTTACATAAAAATAGCAGCATGTGCATTTGCTATTGGCATGACTTCCCAGTCATCCTCCCTCTTAGAAAACACGTACAAAGTAGTACCTGACATATCATTGTCTCTTTATTCTAATACTTGGTTTGTCCTTAAGAAATTTCTGTGCGCGTATCATTTTAAGAATATTTAAAGAATAGTTTTGTGCTCATATCATGTAATTTAAAGAATCCCCATGTTGCATATTCAAGGCACTATGTTTGGTGGATAATGTTCTTCAAATATGTACTATGGTATCATTTCAATAAACTACATAATAATGTCAAAAAGGGGGAAAAAGAACACTCTGTATCTGAATCTGTCCCTCAATAGGTAGAAACATTGGATTTGTGTGAGTGTGTGTGTGTGTGTGTATGTGTGTGTATGTGCACGCACATGTCTGTGTGTGTCTATTGGGAGGCTGGGGTGTGTTGGTCACAATGACTCCTGAGGGAACAATGGAACTCCCATTTTGAATTGAACATGAATAGAGCATACAACAACTTCTAAAATACCATTTGCATAATTTGATTATTAAACTTTTTGTTGTATATTTCTTTTTCTCAGATCATACCCTTGGTGATCCCTTTGTCTTCAGTATATGGTCTGTGAAGGCATTCTCAACATTTGCCCTCTCTTACATGTTGTGCTGTGGTAGAATAGTGACTTACTAATCTTTACCTCTAACTTGAATCATTTCCCCTGTCTTTATATGTTGTGTTGTGGTATAGTGGTGACTTACCAATCTTCACTTCTAGCTATAACAAGATCCTGCTCCAGGGCTCGAGATATGTCTTTATTATCTCTTAGGTAGATTCCCCCTGTATGTACCATTAGGACCTCAAACTCAAAACAACAACACTTTAATCTTATTGTTTTTGCTTTCTGCATTGTTCCTGACCTGTATCCCATTGTGCTCTTCTTTTGTTCTCCAAAATTGATGAGTGATGATATTTTTCAGTTAGTATTTTGAGCTACAAACTCAACATGTATTCTCAAATCTTCCTTCTCCTTCACATCCCTTCAATCATCACGGGTTTAGAACTATATTCCCTAAATATTTTTGGGCTAGATATTTTCTCTACATTTTACCTGACTCAGCCTTGGTACAGGCCCCTATTTCTTAAATGTGATGCAAGAGCAAGAGCCTCTTGGCTTGTCACCAAATAACTTTTCAAAATTGTAAATCTGATCATGATTTTCTTCCTAGAATCATTCCTTGACTCCTCTTCACCTATACAACAAAGTGCAAACTCTTCAGTAAAACATCTACGTCTCTCAAACCTCATCTTTCATCTCTTACCTCTTCATATAGTATGATTCAGAAATATAGAATTATTTCATATTTTTGGAATACATTAGGGCATTTACATTTTTATATTATGTGTTATGTTTTTATATTATATCATTATGATTTTATATTATAAGGTTTTTCATATTACATAATAACTGAATATTTACCTAGTGGTTATTATATACCAGACATTGTTAACATACATTATATGCATTATAAACTTTATAGTAACCATCTGGAGTTGGTCTTATTTTGTCCATTTTACAGATGGAAAAGCTGAGGCACTAGAAGGGCAAGCACATTATCCAAGAACAAACACATAGCTGGTCAGTGATGGCACCAAAACTCAAGCATCAGTGGTCTGCAGCCAAAGTCCATGTGCCTAAACGCTACAGTATGCCTGCCTCTCCCTTTGGAGTCTTATTATTGCATGCATCAAGTGTTGTTACACTTCTGGGGGGTTTGTTTATAACTACACCACGAGCTCTTTTAAGATAATGTCTACTTCTTGTATATCTCTACATTCTTTCTCTCTAATAAAGTGTTGGCACGCAATAGAGCTAATAAAACTTCTTTGCCTTCTTGCTCAACAGTGATAAAAAACCAGTGTTTCCTAAGTTTTGATCTATGTACATGTATGCTATGGGATGATTCACGGGAAAAAGATTTCACATCCAAATAAGTTTGGGGGTTCATCTAGTCTGTGTCTTCCTCTTGAAGTTTCACAATGCACATTAATACATCAGTGGCCCTATGAAAGTGTATTACAGGAAAATTTCTTTTTTATTTCACTGAGAATTTCCCAAATACATTTGAACTTCAAATCTCACTCATGCCCTTACCACATTCCTGAGGATTAGGTACCACATCTTATGGAACTACTGCTTTGAAGACTGTGCTCTGTGAAATTCTGATTTAAGAGATAAAGACAAAATCACATAGCCAGACATTCAAAAGTCATCATACCCTGATTCTAAGCTAATTTTCTAGTTTTTCTACTCTCTACAGATACCCTTCATATGGCCATGTTCATTCTTATCTAAAAAACAAAAATCATTGTACTTTCTTATCCTTCTGCCCTAGCTGTGGGCATTTCTTGCACTTCTTTATTTTTTTTTTTAATCAATGGATTGTATTGATCTATTCATTTTTAAACAAATTTATCTTTAACCAAATTGTATTGTGTATCTAGTCATAGAACTTTTCTTTTTTAAAAATTATTTTTTATTATACTTTAAGTTCTGGGGTACATGTGCAAATCGTGCAGGTTTGTTACATAGGTATAGGCGTGCCATAGTGGTTTGCTTCATCCATCCTCCCGTCATCTACATTAGGTATTTCTCCTAGTGTTATCCTTCCCCAATTCCCTCACCCCCTGCTATCCCTCCCCTACCCCCACCCAACCCCTCGACAGGCCCCAGGGTGTAATATTCCCCTTCCTGTGTCCATGTTTTCTCATTGTTTAACACCCACTTATGAGTGAGAACATGAGGTGTTTGGTTTTCTGTTCTTGTTTCAGTTTGCTGAGAATGATGGTTTCTTAATCCTGGAATGATTCGCTGGCCCTGTCTCCATTCTTCATTATTCAGCTCAATTCCTAACTTTGCTTAATGTATATCTCAGCTCTACAGTGAAGCAATCTCTTCTTATGAACTCCTTAAGCAATTATTGCCTACATCATTAATTTTGCTATTAATCAGGTGTTGCTGTGTCACATATTCTATTGTTGATGAGAAAGGCTATTTAAATTATTAATGTGCATGTGTTTTGCTTTTGAAAAGTCATTAAATTCTATGACCTGAATTCTCCCCCTGTCTACCCAGGGCAGTAACTACAGGAAACTGATATTTTGTTGGTGCTTCTAAGCCAGCAGAAGAGATTTGTTAAAATCACAAGCTTCATTGAATATTAACGTGGTAAAAGAAAATTTCAAATTATTGATAGTTTATATCTTTTATGTTGTATAAACTAGGTTGATTTGAGATTACTAGAAGAAAATATTGCTTATTTTAAAGACATAACTTTGATTTTTATTCGAAATAATTATGCTTTTGATGGGGAAAATTTTTTTAAAGATGTAAAACTAAATTGTGTATCTTATACTTAACTATTGGTGGGCCACAGTTATTCACCAGATATCATATGTCTCTCTGGTTACCCTAAGGAAAAAATATATTACATCAAAATATTTGTTTGTCATGAGAATTGAATTCTAAAGTAGTTCCTTTATAACGTATTCATAAGACAAATGTACCTTCCTGAAAACACACAACTGAAAAATGAAAGCTGCAAACAAACCAATACCTACTATACCAAGACAGAAACCAATAAACACTCAGTGCAATTTATAGCTTCACTAGCATATGGAATTTCCCCAGGAGCTTTCCTGATGTCTAAACCAATACCACAAAACTTATTGAATACTCCTACCCTCATTCTACATTTAATATCTGTCATGATTCTGCCTTTAGAAAGACAAATTAGTCATATCATGACAACCAGTTCAGTAACTACCTGACAAATAAGAAGGTTTTTAAAAATATCTGTCCTCTTAATTTTGATTTTGATGTGACATCTATAGTTATAAATTTTGCAGATACACTTTATAACTGTGTATGTAAATGATATCTTCTAGTGCTTATTTACCCATTTTTACTTGAAACATTCATGGAAGTTTACATGGAAATATGTCATTTCTCTAACATCACATAAAAATTATGTTGTATTTTAAACAAGTCATCAGAATAAGACACGATCTTTCACTAAGATGTGTTTTCTATAACTCTATCTTGTTTCTAAACCTCAGTTGTATCAGTATCAATCCCCACTATTCAGTCCACCTGGACTTGTGGCACTATCAGTCACTCTTGAAGAAATGTCAGGAGAAGACATTAGAAACTCAACTGGGATTCATCACGTTAGATATCAGCAGTGACAGGCTTTGTAAAGTTGGCTTGAACTAGCACATGGTAAATGTTAGCTTTAAAATTGAAAATGACGAATGATGCACTGGACTTACTTTAACACAACCTTTATTACTTGCATTGGCTTTTAAAAGACTAAACCTATAATGGACATTTTTACTTCTGGCCCTTTTGAAAAAATGGAGATATTTTGCTTCCTTAAGATAATTCATAAAATATAAATGGAAGTACTTAAATCACAAATCTGTCAATTTTTCTCCATCATCTTGTTAATTGCAAATAAACAACAGCATCCAGACTTTGTTAAATTTATTCCCAAAGGGATCTTCTATAGAGTCATATATGACGTTGGAGTAAATGAATCTACTTTTGTATAGTAATTATATGATCTATCTTTACATATATAAAATGAAGTACCTGATTTTATCTACATGCCCATTATGATCCAGGTCATTTGTTATTTGCACCATCAACATTTGTGAAAGAGAAGAAAGGGAAGGAAGGGGGAGGAGCTACAAGAGAAAAAAATTCACAAAGGTCCCTGAAAAAAATCAGTGCTAATAAAAGAGAATCCTAGAATTTTCATCTTCTATCACACACATCAAAAATGAATCTGGCTGGGTGCAGTGGCTCACACTTGTAATCACAGCACTTTGGGAGGTCAAGGCAGACGTACCACAAGGTCAGGAGTTTGAGACCAGTCTGGCCAACATAGTGAAAAGCCTGCCACACACACACACACACACACACACACACACACACACACACAAAATAGCTGGGTATGGCTGGGGGCACCTGTAATCCCAGCTACTCCAGCTACTCAGAAGGCTGAGGCAGGAGAATCGCTTGAACCTGGGAAGCAGAGGTTACAGTGAGCCAGGATCACACCATTGCACTCCAGCATGGGCATTAAGAGTGAAACGAGTAACACAGGTTCTTACTGGCAAAGCTGGGTTTGGACCCCTAGCCTGAATCACAGGCTCACACCCTGATAGAAGTTTGCCTTCCAAAGGTATCAGGACTGACAAGAAATAAGCACTTCCCTGGCTTAATGTATCTGCATAGTTTTTCTTTCTTTTTCCCCCAAAGTCTATGAATTTTTCTCATTTTTCTTGCTTTACAGTATCTACTCATCTTTGAAACATGTTTAGATAATCCAACAAGCTATAAACAGCCTTTGCAAAAAAAGAAATGTGACGCTAAGAGGTATCACAAATGTAGAGATGTTCAGAATATGCTGTATTCAACCAGTAATGCTGCAAAGGTGAGAAAAAAATGACATGTATTAATGAAACCTACAGCACTAATGAGAGGGTCTGGTGTCACACAGTATCATAAAATCCTCCCCAGGGTTCATTACTAAACCATGTTGATAATGTCATTTTTAGTAAATTCAGGAGTGACTCATTCTTGGCTGACAGGTAAGTGCAGATACTGTTAAGTTACCTCTAAAGCTCTGTCAGTAAACTTGTCAGAAAATAAAACAGAATGTCCTTATTAGGAAAACAAAAAAGCCCCAACTTTCTAGTTTTTTTGTTTTAATACATTGAAATTTTATGTATGGTTTCTGCCGAAATATTAATTTCCAAGCATCTTTTTAATGAATGTGCTTTACAGAAAAAAAAAATCAGGTTTGTATTTTCACAATCAGGTTATATTGTTTTTTAAAATCCTAAAAATGATTTATTTTCTTCACTTTAGTTTCAATTATATACAAAAATATCTTGAGATTCTTTTAAAATATCCTGATATTTTAACTTATTTGTTTATATGTAGAAGAAAAATTAAATTTCTATTTCACTAAACAGAAAACATGTTTATATCTGGAAAAAACTTTTCAAAATGTCACTCTGATTAATAAAATTTGGAATATGTGTTGTTATATAATTACATAAATGTATTTTCTTCCCCAAAATGATTTCTTTGTATTTTATGTTGTTCTAATTCGATTATAATTTTGAATGTGAAATCGTTTTCAATGATAAGACTTACATTTTAAAGAAATCACTGGGTGTGGTGGCTCATGCCTATAATCCCAGCACTTTGGGAGGCTGAGGCAGGTGGATTATTTGAGGTCAGGAATTTGAGATCAGCCTGACCAACATGGTGAATCTCCGTCTTTCTTAAAAATACAAAAAATACTAGCTGGGCGTGGTGGTCAGCACCTGTAATCACAGTTACCAGGAGGCTGAGGCAGGTGAATCACTTGAATCTGGGAGGCAGAGGTTGCAGTGAGCCAAGATTGCACGTTTTAATCCAGCCTGGGCAACAGAGGAAGACTCTGTGTCTTAACAAAGAAAAAAGAAAGAGAGAGAGAGAGAGAGAACCATGAATAATGAGGTGATTTGACTAAATTTCTGGGCCAAAGTAAGTGTAGCTGCCCTCTCTTGGGGCATCTTCTTAGCCGGTAGAGGGAGAAAGAGCATCCTCCACGCACTCATGGTCACAAATTCTCTCTTCTAGGAACTTGGAATTGGGATTAAGATATTATAATTTGGTTTGAGTTAATCTCTGGCAGGGAGAATTTGTCAATTCTTGGGAGCTTGGGAGCTTTGGCTTAGTCATCTTTACATATGGACAATGCATGAGAGAAAGCCATACTGTAGAAAGTGAAAATGTTTAAAGTTCAAATCTATTGTTACATAAGTTTAGTATCTTCTTTATTTCCAGTCATGCTTCCCATCTTTACTTATTATACTGGTCCCATTATACGTCTTTGGCTTAAAGGATTGAATATCTATTCTGTCACTCTACAGTAATAATATAAGGAGATTTTAAAAGAAGATGTTTGATCTTCATTAAGGTTACAACCTTATCCACTGCAAGCTCCTTTGGTCTAAGCATCTATTCAAAATATGTAGATTATGTAATCAAACTATGTCAAAAAGATAATATAAAATTAAAAAATATATTTGCAGCCTCATTTTAAGTCCCTGGGAACATTTTAAAAAGTACACTGGAATTTACTATCAAAGTTCCTCCTGTACGAAACAAAATGAATCATCTTTAGAGGGAAATGAAAAATTTCACTCTCAGGTACAGAAGCATGTGACTAATAGTCTTAAAATAGCAACTAGCTTGGCAATAACCAAAGAAAGAAACTACTGCAACATTAATCCACATAGTGTAACTGATTTCATATTGCCTCCAATATCTCTCATATCTTAAGATAATATCCACTATTGCTTGCTTCAATTGAGAAAAAAAACCATTAAAACAACAACTGTCAGGTCGTAGAAAATAAATGTTCATTGTTCTCAAAAGCTGGAATGCATTGGGTTACTAAAATCACTCCGTTATGCTCCCGTTTCTTGATGTCTGACCATCCTTTTTTTTGTGGGGGAAGGGATGCACATGGGAAACTTCCTCAATGTAGTTCCTTTCATCTGAAGATTTCAAAAGCTTTGCTGATGGCTATTATTTACAGTAGCCGAGTAAATGGGGGCACAGAGCCAATGGGAAACTATAACTATTCTATAAATGAATTACGAAGCAGTAGAATCCTGTTAAAACAAGTCAAGATATAAAATGTCTTAGGCACTCTGTTTCATTCTGAACTCACTTTCCATTTGTTAAAGCAATTCACCATTTTGTCACCCTTTTCTTATATTCTTAGATCAAAAACTACTTCGGTTATTTATTCAGAAACATTGAGCCATCGGGCCCTAATTTTGTTTTTAGCAATTTAGCCCAGGTGATGTACTACCAATATGGATACGCTTAGTGGTGGGGTATGTATAACAGTATGAGAGGCAATTTCAATGTGCTTTAAGGTTTAAATTATTCAGAGAGAAAGGAAGGATAGAAAAATAAGTCAGACTCCAAATTGATGAAAAACTGAATAGAGGAAATTGCTACTATAGGAAAGGGATAGAATGCCTAACAAAGCAAGTGCACAACAAGATAACTCTGGACAGAAGTCTACCAAGACACTAGATGAGGAGAAGAGTTGTGACAAAGAGGTAGAGATGTGTGGCTAAAGATGGGGAGAAGAGGACTGACCTCTTATAAATACAATAACATGTCTATTAATGATATATCTATGAAAGCTTTTCAAATCCATGGCTCCCACACCTGGTCAATCATCAGAATCACCTAAATAGCTCACATATATGGATTCCCACTGTGTGCTCCCTGGAAATACTGCTTTAGTAGAATTGACTCAGAATCCAAGAATTTGTACAGTATTTTTAAAAGGTTTTATGATAAATTAAAAAGTATAAATGTTTTAGATCTAACTTTCCACAATGGCCAGTACCTCAAAAGCCTATCTGCCTCTGGGAACAGCGCACACTTTTCCAGTTCCCATTTACTAACATGAAAAAGGCAGCTTAAAATAGGAACTGAAAAAGGGCAGGTTTGTCTTGAGACCAGATGCCACACATAAACTGTTTTTGATATCAGTGCACTTGCATGGTCTGTATCTTGAGATGCCACCCTGCTATCTGTCCTAGATTTTTTGCTCCCTGCTTTTCTCTTGGTGTAAACCACGGGATAATGACACCAAATGCAGTCCAGTTGGAACATGGGACTTTATCTGGATCCATAGGCTGTCCTGTAATCTGTCCGTATTACCAAATTTGACTTTTACCTTCTATTCATGGTGACCGCACAAATCTAAGAGGCACAGAATCAGAGAAGTTAGAGCTATGAGTTTTACCAGAGTGCCCCAGGGTCACTTTAGGTCTTCTCCTTGTTTTTTTCTTCTCCTTCTTTTTATAGTACATGCAGTCCTCACTTAATTTGATCCTCTTTATTGACAGTCAATTAACACTAAATTGCCAAAAGATTTGCTAAAGGCTATGTGAATCGAGAAGATTTCTTGATCACATTGGTATTATTTATATCAATATTTTTAAAGAGTGATCTTTGCTCCTAATCAGAAACACTGGTGTCCTTGTTAGATGTATACTCACATGCTGTATTACCAACTGAATTAGAAGCTATTTGTGCAGGAGTTAGGCATCTTCATTTTAAAATTTAATTCTGCAGGTAACTTCTATGCACATTTGAGTTTGAGAATTGTTGGTAAACACAGTGGTGATTTAATTGATTAAATAATTATTTACTTTATTCATTGATTTCTGAAACAATTTATCGCTTTCAAAAACAATTTGGTGGCTCAAGCCTGTAATCCCAGCACTTTGGGAGGCCGAGGCGGGTGGATCACGAGGTCAAGAGATCGAGACCATCCTGGTCAACACGGTGAAACCCCGTCTCTACTAAAAATACAAAAAATTAGCTGGGCATGGTGGCGCGTGCCTGTAATCCCAGCAACTCAGGAGGCTGAGGCAGGAGAATTGCCTGAACCCAGGAGGCGGAGGTTGCGGTGAGCCAAGATCGCGCCATTGCACTCCAGCCTGGGTAACAAGAGCGAAACTCCGTCCCCCACCAAAAAAAAAAAAAAAAACAATTTGTTGCCAGTCATTTAATAGGCTATGGATGTATATAGATGGTTTGAAAAAAGTGTATTACATTCCAGTGGGGAAGACAGACAAGTCAGTAGACACACATGGAAAGATATTACTTTCTGTTCTGGTGATTCTGAAACGTTGTTTGATAGCTGAGTACAGCTAAAAAAGTCATAAAATATATTTTTCAATTTTCTCCAAGGAGCCTAAAGTACTTCTCCTTATTGTAGAACCCTTTTACATTCAGACATTTGAATACGGCATATTTGTTAATATACAAATTGCTGTGTTCAGATGTAACCTAAAGAGTCAAAACAAAAGAATCATGTTAATAGTCAAAATATTTTGACTCCTATTTTTGCCACTGTTCCGTAAAGCATTGTAACATGTTTTGAAATAAAATACCTGAGTTTTTGGTGTTTCATGAACATAATGCCACCGTAATTTTAATTTATAAAATTAGCTAAAGGCCTGGCATGATGTCTCATGCCTGTACTATCAGCACTTTGGGAGGCCAAGGCAAGAGGATCACATGAGGTCAGGAATTTAAGACCAGCTGGATAACATGGTCAAACTCTGTCTCTAGCAAAAATATGAAAATTAGCCAGGCGTGGTGGCAGGCACCTATACTTCTAGCTGCTTGGGAGGCTGTGGCAGGAGAATTGCTTGAACCTGGGAGGTGGAGGTTATAGTGAGCCAAGATCATACCCGGGCATTCTAGCCAGGGTGACACAATGAGATTCTGTTTCAAATAAATAAATAATATAAAGTAAAAATAAAATTAGCTAGGGATAAATTACCTATTGGCCAAATATATATGAAAATTATTATGTGATGAATAACATTATAAAAAACAAATCTATGAAGCATGTATACATTATTTATTGGTAACTTTTTCCAAATGTTTAAGTGAGATTTTTGGAAATATGAAAAATTTTAATACAACGATCACGATACTATAGAGAGAGAAGTTTAAGGTTTTATATCAGATTATATAAATGACAGGATATCTAATATTTATTTTTAAAGAGTAAAAGCAAAACTCACGTTTTCTCAAATGCAAGATGCCTGTTTGTATTTTTCTCTATTTTTTTTTTCTCTAATGTAGTGTAAGCACCATGAATACACCATAGACTCTGATCACAGAATCTACCATGTTGTCAGGGAGATGACATAAAGTGATGAATGCTCTAATAGTTATCACTCAACCAAATATGCTGTTACAACTACTAATCATTAAATATCATATTAAATACAAAATATTTAAAAATATTATGCTTCTACTATGTAGTATATAAAATAGCCAACACTAAAAGGAATACAAGTTGAATAAAGGCCTTATGTCAAGTAAGCTGATGAGACAAAGACATATGCATTGTAATTTAAGATAATGTAAAGTAGGTGTTAAGAGGAAGTACAAGCAAAGAGCTCAAAAAGTGAGATTGGCTTTAGCTGGAGTGATAAATAAAGGCTTTATGGAGGGGGGAGAGCTGGGAGAAGCCTTAGATCTGCCATTTATTAACTGTAGTAATAAAAACAATATTAGTTATTTCTATCACTTAATATATGCCACTTTACTAGGTGCTAGGCTAGTAAGTTTTACTTAATACTGCCACATTTGAGCTAGATGTTACCCTCCCCATTTTACATGTGAACAAACTGCAATTCAGAAAAGTTAAGCAATTTTGCCAAAGTTGCATAGCATTATTGCAAAGCCAGGTCTCTTCAACATGAAGCCCATGTATTTCCTGTTACAATGCCCAGTACTATTGTCCTAAAGAATGGACCTAAATACAAATAGAATCTGTGAAAACATATATTGAGGCCAAAATATATCCAATACTTTATAAATGGCAGGAAACAGACATTTGGATCAACATACAGAAATCATGGTAAAAAGCATCAGAAAGATTAAACAATAGCCACCATGCTTGCTACAATATGTTTCTTTATATCGCAAAGCAAATAGTATCTTCTAATGGAAAACATTATTTCCTTAACCAAGCTCTGGGTATAAAATTATGAGTGTGTATAACCTTAATAAAAATATGACCCCACATGCTATAAGAGGATTATAGATGATACATGTTGATTATATGAAAGCCCCCAACTAACTTTAAATTACTAATAATATACAATTATTTGTATACTAATTGTTTATATAATAATTAACAATTTTATTCATTCATACTTTTTTCATTAATTCATTTAAGAATCCATGATTAAGGACCTAATATATGTCAATACTCTGCAACACTTACTAGAGACCAAGATGTTTTATTGCCTTCATGGATCTCAAATTTAAGCTGATAATAGACAAAGAAAATACCTATCAGTATTTATGAGTCATTATGGACATTTATGAAGGTAGAGGGGAAAGAGTTAGAGAATGTAGATGACTTGGACTTTAAAGGTTGAATTAGGCTGAGTTGAGGGAGAAGAAACCCAATATCCCAAAAGAGGCAGCAAGAGCAGAGTCACTGGAGGTGTACAGGAGGGCTCAGATGGTAGAGTAAAGAGCTCTCTGCATCTGGCTTTGGGTTGACTCTAAGAACTATGGGACATAACGCTGGAAAATAAAAATGGGCAAATGTGAACTGGATATACCCAATAAATCTTTATTCCATCCTGTATAATAGAGTCATAAAATGTTTTATGTTTTGTGCTTGTATGTATGGTAGATAGGGAGATGTTGTTTGCTTATACATATGATAGATAGGTAGACTACCAGGATAGTCACTGTGAACAGCAATAAATACTTAGCTGATAATGGAGTATTT
Organism: Cebus imitator; assembly: GCF_001604975.1. Taxonomy (NCBI): domain Eukaryota; kingdom Metazoa; phylum Chordata; class Mammalia; order Primates; family Cebidae; genus Cebus; species Cebus imitator. The sequence continues at coordinate 37,912 of NW_016108111.1, read as the reverse complement.
TCTTGCTTAAAATATAGTGAGGATTTTAGGCATGTCAATTGCCAAGATTATTTGAAAACACTATTAAGATATTCTGTACATGATGCCTTATTTTCTTCTGCCCACAAATTTCTCTTTTGTAAACAAAGGGTTTTTAAACTTGGTTTAGTAAGAATACAATGATATTTAATATTGAAATTGGGCCAGGTATAATGGTTCACACCTATAGTCCCAGCACGTTGGGAGGTCAGAAGATAGCTTTAGCCTAGGAGTTCACAACTTGCCAGGGCAACATAGTTAGACTTTGTCTCTACAAAATAAAAAGATTAAAGAAAATGGCTGCGTGTGGTGACACACACCTGTGGTCTCAGCTCGTCAGGAGCTGAGGTGAGAGAATTCCTTGAGCCTGGGAGGTCAAGGCTGCAGTGCTGTGATCACACCACCGCATCTCACCCTGGATAATAGAGAAAGACCTTGTCTTAACAAAATGTAAAATTTTAAATTATGAAATTGGTGCTTATTTCATCCTTACTGATGTTTCCCCAATTATAAGCATTTTAAATTACCTAATCTATATGTCTTATTTTTCTATTTCTATTTCAATACTTGTATAAGCCACCTTACTTTATTCAAAATGTATTTATACTAAGTCAAAAAACAAAATTATGGAATCAATAGCTAGAGAGCATTTTATGCTTATGCCAAATCCTTAAAATGCAAATTGCTAGGCCATTGTTAAGTTAAATTTATATAACAGAAATGCTAAATCTATAACATGAATATATACTTCCTGTTGCTTTTCACTGGACTTTGGCCTTGATCATCAAGTAAATAGAGCAACAAAAATTATGATTTAGCTGTTAATCAATACATTTTAAAGAAATTGAAGAATACTATTAAACTTAGCAAATGTAAAAGTGACTTATAATGCTACAATTGAGAACTTTAAAGTCAATAACTTTGGGGAGGGGGCCATCATATATGCAGAATAACGAAAAAAATCTTCATGATTTCTAACTTTTATTCTGTATTTTGTAGTTATGGTAAAAGACCTAAACTGTATGAGTGAAGTAAGTGAAAGTAGCATCAACTACTCACTGGATAAGTGGAGAACTTATTGACATTTGTAATCATACTTACCAGAAACTGTAAGAATATTCTTGGGTATATTTTACTTCTTACTAAAATGTCATTTCTTATTTTGGTGAATGAGTTTAATGGAAGACATCAAACTGAACTTGAATTGTGCTGATATTAGTGGTTTAAATGGACACTTGTGTTGGTGGGTACACAGTCTCTTTCATCCTAGAGCAGGGTTAAGGTAATACTTCAGTATTTATTCTACAGGGTAGGCAGTGTGTTCATAGATATAGGGTCTACTTTCCTAGGATCATCTTTTTCAAAAAAGAAAATCAGATAAGCAACTCAGGAACAATTCAGGAAGATTAACTTAAAGCAAATTGAAAATAATTAAATATAGATAGTTTGACTTCACAAAGCCTAGAGGGATATTTTATCAGCTTAAATACTGATAAAATAAGACAGTAAAGTCATTTAGCAAGCTTCAAGTCATTCAATAAAATAACAAAAACCCACTGGTGTCTGGTCTGTTGAAATATATGGTCATAATGTCTGTGGTCTGTAAGGCATGAACTTGGAGAGTTCTTGCTTTTACCATTGTCTTTCCCTAGGATCAGTGGCTCATATCTGTTAAACATACATACATCATTTAGTTTATTACATTAGGACTCACGCGTGTACACACACACACACACACACACACACTTAAACTCAGGAGTACTGACATCTTATCCTAACTGAAATCGCTGTAAGTCCCTCTGTTTCCTGATGTTAGTAGAAACTCATAAATAGTAACTAATGTATTCAATTAAAATATAAACCCAGTGAAAAATTCAAATACAAGTCAGTTGACTAATTGAAAAAGAAATCAAATAATAAAGTTTTATTATTTGTTAAAGTATAACAATTACAACCACTCTAAAAGAGTAGATCATTTGGAGTTGGTCAAGGCTAAGTCAAGAGTGTGGCATGGACATTTAACATAAAATATGCCTTTTGACCTGAAGATGTAAATCGGAAAACTCAGCTGAGACTTGCCAGTCGATTCTGTGAAGCTCTACAGAGTCTCACATATTGTCCTTAACAATTAAGAGGAAAATCCACTGATCTAACAATTAATTTGACCAACGAAGGATATATATTTAGGTCAAATGGTGAATATTGGGTTTGACGTTGACCAACTTGGCTGTCTCCATGAATCAAATTAAACAAATAATTGCCAGCAAGTGGCCATAGTAGACCCTGGACCTGTACCTATTAATCTGACCATTTGAAAGTTTCAGCTATTAAATTTGTGTAATCTATGTGCACAAAATATGGCTGAATTGCTGGGATTTGCTCTGTTGGAAGTTCAAAGAAAACATAAAATGTAGCCCCAGGTAAAACAGGCAGTTTACTTGCATAAGGGTAAGAAAGGAGCCCTAAGAAGTTGTTTTCCAGTCACCACCACCTTGATGGAAACTGGATCTGGTCAAAACAGCATTCAGTAAAGAGGCCAGCAACCCCAGGAGACTGTGAGGAAAGCAACCTCCAGCTGTCTGCATTGCTCATTAGCATAATGACACTCCCACCAGGGTCATGACAGTTTACTAATGCCATGGCAAAGGGTCATAGCAACAGCCAGGAAGTTACCTTATATGATTCTGTAAACTCCCCACCGTTTTCTAGAAAGTTCAGAATAACCTGCCTCTTAATTAGCATGTAATTGGAAGTGGGTATAAACATAGCCCTGGCACACTGCCTATGGCTTAGTTCTGCTCTGCAAGGAGCAGTACTAGTTCAATAACAATGGCTTCTCTGACCACCAGCTCACCCTTGAATTATCTCCTGGTGAAACCAAGAGCACTTCCAGGCCAGGCCCCAATTTTGTATAAAATTTGAGTGAGTGTAGTAAGAGGAGGAAAACTGCAATTTCCATGTCACTGGAAAAATTATTTCTTCAATACTCTAAGCCAATGTTAATTTTCCTACCTTGAAAACGAAATAGGAAGTAATAAAACCAGAATGATTTATCTAGCGAACATTTATTTATATTGTGTTATACTAAGTTTGAAATTAAATAATAGCTACTGAAAGCTGCCTCAAATGTGTACTACATGCAATGTAAAATTGAAACTAAAGAACATGAAGTACTCTTTTAGAGTTTACCATACATTGACAATTTTGAAAAGACAAAACAGTCATGTTATTGCAGAAACAATGTTACCTCCAATGATATGCAAAACTGGGAATTTCCCAGATTAAGGCTAAACATTCAGCATATGAATGTTTGGGGAGTTATCATAAAACAGTTCCAATGACAGGGAATCTAAACTTGATATCATTAATTTGAATGGTGTAGAGTGGTATAGAGTAGCAAATTTCCAGCAACAAAATAACCAGAGAAGAATATTTTATTCTTGCAAAATTAAAATAAATTTCTTTTTTTCTCACTCATCCAATGTAGATGAACAATCATTTGATTTAGGTGCTTTAAGTGGTTACTTGACTGCAGGGTCTGAGAGTCAGTACTGAAACTGTCTTTGCAAAATTATGACAGTGAGAGAAATCTAACATGATTGATTTCATTTTGCTCCTAGTCTCACAGGCTGGCTACCCTCCCTTGCTTATTCCTGGGTGTAGGGCTAGCTAACCATGGTAGAAATTTAATTTATTGTTTAGTTTTGTAGAAAGAATGATAATAGTCCCTTCCTAAAACTGATTTTGTCCTTGTTCTAGAGCAGAAACTGCTTTGTAAAACTAATGAAAATCCACAAGATTAAGATTATGGGAGTGGTCTGAAGGTCAGCTAAAATGTAGGCCTAGTTTCTATAATCCCTTACTGCTCAGTAATGTGGCCAGAGGTCACAAGATTCCTGACTTCTCCAATTGCTCCTATAGATAACATCACTGTTGTAGAACCTAAGAGTGGTCTTTTGAGATGTTTTTCAGACTGATCCTATCAGGAACTCATGACTCAACTAGTCTTGTGGCCCCACATCCAGAGGTAGACTCAGTGCACAGGACACTTTTACATACCACTAAGATTGCAACCTCAGCCAATCAGCAACACCTATTGCCTAGTTTTCTACCCACCAAACTAACCTTGAAAAACCTGAAACTCTGAGTCTTCAGGAAGACAGATTTGAGTTTGTGAAATAGCTAAAAAAAAGATTTAATCATTTTTAAGACTATGGTGATTAGAGAAGTTTGTTGTTGGATTGCTACACACAATAGAATTGCAAATATATTTCTCGGAATATGTTTTAGGAATCTAAAAAAAAAAAAAAAAAAAGGTAATGGGTTTTATTCACCATGTTGCTTGATGGCATTACCTGGTTCTGGGAGAAATTAAGAAAATCATTACATGAACCAATTTGTAAAAAAAAAAAAAAAAAAAAGGTAATGGGTTTTATTCACCATGTTGCTTGATGGCATTACCTGGTTCTGGGAGAAATTAAGAAAATCATTACATGAACCAATTTGTAACCTAAACACCAAAACAAAGTGATCAGCCTGAAATTTCTAAATTTTAAATCTTCACATATGTCCATAATCACATAGGATAAGATGGATGATGCTTAAATAAATCAGTTTACCAAGGATACATAGGTATACAATAAAAAGGGACAAAAGCACCTATGATATTGTAGAAGCCACATAAAACTTTAAAACGGTTCACACACATTTCACCTGCCAAAGAACAATGAGAAGTGAATGCGTTTCTAGATGATACTTATCAAAAAGCTATCTTTCCAAAGGTATCTAAGTTGTAAGAGTTAAAAGTAAACAGTTTAGAAGGATTTTCCATGGATTATTAGAAAGAAAGAACTAACATTAATGGTGCTCTTGATGAGCTTGGTACTATGCCAGGCAATACGCATATTGGTATGACTTTTTCCCCCCAACAAGTCTGACAATTATCTACAGTTATTCCTATTTTTAAGAATACATGTAGACTAAGATTCTGAGAAATTAAATATTTTCCCCATGTTACACAGTTAGTAAGCACCATTAGATAAATAGTAAACTCAAGGCCATTCACTCGAAAGGTCTAAATATTTTGGACAGTTCAGAAAACATGTGAGACATTGAGGCTATCAAATTTTATTAACTTTCATTTTTTCACATTGTGTCAAACACCCTCATTACATTGTTGGGGAAAAAGAGTGAAAACATTGTAATATAATAATAAATGCATGTTATTTTATCTGATTAATAGTGTTTATTTTAAATATATATTCTCAATGCTAGGCTTTATAGTGTGCACATAGTGATTGGTGGATATTTTAGGAATATTAGTGGTCCTAAATTCTATTATGAGTATTTGTCACTTTTACCATCCTAAATACATTATCGTTAGATAAAAGCAATCAGCTCTGTGCCTGGAAACTAACTGCTTATAACACAAACATGTCAGCAGCAAGAGGTGGCTCATGACAGTTCTTGGGGAGCAGTTCTGGATTAGCAAAAGAATCACTCCAGTAAGGAAACAAATTTGAAATCATTAACACAGGCTTGGTTGTGAAAAACATATTTTCATAAAAAATGGTCTAGACAGAAAGTAAATATAAGATCAAAATTACTCATAATATTCAAATAACAAATCTCAAAACTATTAGCAGGTCTAGATTTGAAGAAAATTAAGGCTTTTATTCTTAGAAGCAAAGAATAAACTACTAAATAATTCTTGTAAATTTGACTTTCTCAAAGAACTAAAAAAAATTACTTTAAATTTCATATGGAACCAAGAAAGAGTCCATATAGTCAGGATAATCCTAAGCAAAAAGAACAAAGTCTGAGGCATCATGCTACCTGGCTTCAAACTATACTACACGGCTACATATTCTAAACAGCATGATACTGGTACCAAAACAGATATATAGACCAATAGAACAGAACAGAAGCCTCAGAAATAGCATCACACATCTACAACCGTCTGATCTTCAAACCTGACAAAAACAAGCAATGGAGAAAGCATTCCCTATTTAATAAATGGTGCTGGGAAAACTGGCTAGCTGTATGCTGAAAATTGAAACTGGACCCCTTCTTTACACCTTATACCAAATCTAACTCAAGTTAAATACTTAAATATAAAACCTAAAACTATAAAAACCCTAGAAGAAAATCTAGGCTACACCATTCAGGACATAGGCATGGGCAAAGGATTCATGAATAAAACACCAAAAGTAACGGCAATAAAAGCCAAAATTGACAAATGGGGTCTCATTAAACCAAAGAGCTCTGTTTAGCAAAATAAACTATTATCAGAGTGTACAGGCAACCTACGGAATGGGAGAATATTTATGCAATCTATTGATCTGACAAAGGGCTAATATCCAGAATGTATAAGGAACTTAAACAAATTTACAAGAAAATAAACAAACCCATCAAAAAGTGAACAAAGGATATAAACATACACTTCTCAAAGAAAAACATTTATGCAACCTGGGCAAAGGATATGAACAGACACTTCTCAAAGAAAGACATTTATGCAGCCAACAAATATATGAAAAAAGCTCATCAACACTGGTCATTAAAGAAATGCAAACCAAAACCATAATGAGTTACATCAGTTAGAATGGTGATCGTTAAAAAGTCAGGGAACAACAGATGCTGGAGAGGATGTAGAGAAATAGCAATACTTTTACACTGTTGGTGGGAGTATAAATTAGTTCAACCATTGTGGAAGACAGTATGGTGGTTCTTCAAGGATCTAGAACAAGATATACCGTTTGACCCAGCAATCCCATTACAGGGATTTTTTTTTATATACCCAAAATGATTATATAACTATATGCCCAAATAATTATAAATCATTCTGCTATAAAGGCACATGTACATGTATGTTTACTGCAGCACTATTTACAAGAGCAAAGACTTGGAACCAATCCAAATTCCCATCAATGATAGACTGGATAAAGAAAATGTGGTACATATATACCATGGATTACAGTGCAGCCATAAAAAAGAATGATTTCATGTCCTTTGCAGGAACATGGATGAAGCTGGAAACCATCATCCTCAGCAAACTAACACAGGAACAGAAAACCAAAAACCATATGTTCTCACTCATAAGCCAGAGTTGAACAATGAGAACACATGGACACAGGGAGGGGAACATCACACACCAGGGCCTGTCAAGGGGTGGGGGTAAAGTGGAAGGAGAACATTAAGACAAATACCTAATGCATGCAGGGCTTAAAACCTAAATGTTAGGTTGACAAGTGCAACAAACCACCATGGCACATGTATACCTATGTAACTAACCTGACACTTCAGGACATGTATCCCAGAACTTAAAGGAAAAAAAAATTAAGTGAAATAAAAAAACCTTCTGTTTGCCATAACCAAGTTTTTGACAGAGTATGATTTCAGATATTTGGATTCATATGGAAGAAACATATCTCTTTTTTTTTCTTTACAGCCTGTTAGACTGAAGCATATCTTATTTATAACTCATAAAAGTTTTAAATTTAAATTAACCAGAGAATGATAAATTACATTTCTATTATTGAACATGCAAAAAAACCATGAACAAAGATAAACTTATTTTTGATAAACAAAATGAAGAAAACAAAAAAGTCACAATTATTACAATTATTTCTTTGAATTCTATTATTTAGTAGTGAATCTAAATACTGAAATACTTTAACATAACTTTTGAGGGGAGAAGTATATAGCATAGGAATTGAGCTGAATCTCATCTCATTCCACTTTGCAAGAGCTGTGTGATTTGGCTCAATTCCCTCAGCTCTCCAAGACTCAATTTACTTATCAGCAATATAGGGAAAATAATTAAGGGATCTCATAAGAATATTGTGAGAATTAAACTTAGATAACTATGTAAGTGCTGACCATAAGTACTGGCATGTGTTAAATCCTCCGTAAGTGATAAAAATCACCATAATCAACGTCATCATCATTAAACATTTTATCCCTATGAACAAAGAGTGTATTATTTTTGAAATTCTGATTGTGTCTTATTTCTTTTTATATTTCCATTAGTAGTTAGCACATACTATATTTATGGAATCCAGTAGTAAAAACTGAATATTTAATTCAAGAAATTACTAACATGTGCTGATTTCTCCTTCATTAATTAATGTAAACTTTAAAAATTCTAAGGGGAAATAATCATTTCAATCCATTTATTCAATAAAAAACATGAACATAAGTTTATGGTGAGGTAAAATGTCCAAATCAGCTCTCTCTCATTAATAGCTGATCAAGGGAATTTCTCATGACTCAATTTATTGAACAGAAATTTGAGAATATCCAGGGATCTATATAAAGTATTAAAAAATTACTCAGCAACCTAGGATACACTTTAGTTATTTCTATATTCATAACTATATTTAAACACTAATCTATGTGAAATACTTCTTTGCCAAAAATTATCACAAACCTAAAATAACTAAAATGGTAGAATTTAAATGTAACAAAACTGTAATATCAATAAAAATTAGGTTAACATTCTGAGTAAAATTAATAAATCAATGTAAAGTATGATTATATACAGAACCTAAAGCTAACAAACCAACACACAAAATACCTTAAATATATAGGAAGAGAATAGAAAGGTGGTTAGTCACCAGGAGTAGGGAAAGGGTGGCAGGGTTGAAATAGGGAGATGGAGGTCAAAGGGAATGAACTTGCAGATGTATGAGACAAATAAGCCTAAAAATCCAATGTGTGGTATGAGGACCATAGTTAATAATATTGTACTATATACTGGAAATTTGCTAAGAGTTAATTTTAGGGACTTTTGCCACACACACATACACATACAAAAGATAACTATGTAAGATGATGGATAAGTTGACTTGCTTGAGTTTAATAATCATTTAACTAAGTAAATCAAAACAGCCTGTGCATCAGACATATATATGATAAAAAAGAAATATTTTAGAAACTTGAAATGTAAATAATTGCAAAATTATGGACCTTTTGATTTCAGTAAGCCTATTCTATACAAAGTACTATATGAACATCATTTTCTCATCATTTTTTTCCTTCTTGGCAATGTACTGTCTTCTTTGTGGATTAAAGTCAGTTGGCCTGTATTTAGTGAAAGTGAATTATGTATGTGTTGTCCACTTCTTTTCTCTATAGTCTTAGATAATTAAAGTAGACCAGCACAGCACCAAATATTTATGCATCAAAATATTTATACATGCAAATGCTAAATTGGGAAGTAAAATCTAGCAGTTTACTATATGTGTGTGTGGATGTATAAATGATATAATGTATAACATAACAATATTTTAGTTATTATGTATAACATATAATCATTTAAGTAATCCACAGAGGATTATATTAATTTGAGATTATCAACAAAAATGTATCACTCATTGTGAAACAGAAGTTTTGTAGAGAATACACATAGCCCTGAGAATACGTCCATGAATGCCCACATGGGGAGCCTGGTTCTAGCTCATATGGATTGGTTTCTGTTGCAGAACGCTCACTGAGGTGTGAGTCTGGCTCTCAATTTGCTCCCATGAATTTAAAGTTTTCCAGCTGTATTTGAGACTCTGGTTCCCTGTTGCTCTTTCTCTGAAACCACAAACGCGTGACACCTCCATCTATATTATTTGTTCCCCTTTCACTCCAGCCTGAGTTAGAGCCCTAGGCTTCTGGGCTTGCTAAGAAGAAACTAATTCACACGTATATTGATTAAATATACATTTGTTGGCATCTACATTGTACAATACTGCATGTTGCCACTGAAGGGAGAGCTATTAATTACGCAAATACTGTTGGACCCAAATATCTCCTACCAAACTTTCATTTGCATAAGCAGGTACGACTCAATGAATATAGACAACTCTACATAGTTGAACTTAAACCTTGGATTTTAATCAATTATATAAAAAAAAGGTCCTGGGAGAGAGGTTAATTTCTATACTACCATAAAATTTTCTACATTATCAGAAATTTAAAATAGACGCTAGATGTTCTAAACTTCCATTTATTTTCCCAGAAAGAATTAGTAAACATTCAAACCAGAATTGACTCAATGAAACAACTCTATCAGAAATTTAAAAGTATAAACACATTTACAAAAATTTATTTCTAAGCAAAAGAGGCAACAACCAGTTAGCAAAATTATATCAGAGTTTTATCCTAAGAATCTCATATACTTTCTTAGATTATATAAATATATGCTGATGATTTGGGTTTGTTTGGAATCATGACCTAGAGACACTATAAAATCCTCCTTAGTGGTAGCAGTAATACATTTTTATAGTCATGCATTATCAACAGCATCCTCCTAAGAAGGGACAGGGCATTGATTCAGTCGAGGTTTATTTTTCCATCATAAAACTGAAACAAAATATCACTGCTTACTTCTCAATTGTTCTAGAAAAGAAAGTTAAGAGAGGATAGCCATTTAGTCCAGTATTCTGCAAGTCAAGTATTCCCTACCTCTGTCATTCACAAAAGGACAATTTAAATAATTATTTTCCTAATCAATTTATAAAATACAATTTGGATTTCATGCTGCTTTCTTAATAGCTTCCATATTGAGAAGACACAGGGGTAGAGCGATGAGGAATACCATGTGCTTAGAAATTTATGTAGAAGTCTCTATGTGGTTTATAAGAAGACATACAGACAATAAATATAGTCACTCAAATGTAAAAAAATGATTTAAAATACTCTTTATTAAGTTACTTATTTTTTAAAAAAGTAATTTTAATCTTCACATTTTTTACTACGTTTTCAAGCCATCATCTTTATCTCCTTTAACAGGTAAAACAGGGTTACACAAATTTTGATTTATACCAAAGTGTTTTGATGGTAATTCAGAAAACTTCATAACTAGTGTGTCATTTTAAATATATATCACATGCATATTCATTCACTGTGTCACTCGCTATTCAAACAAGTATTTATTGAGAATCTACTATGTGGCTGACACTGTTCCAGCAGCTGGGAATTTAGTGGTAATCCAAACAGATTAAAAGTGTTTGTTTTCAAGGAGCTTATATTTTAGTGGGGGAAGACAGATAAACGAAATGACACATAAACTATATAGCATGTTACACAGTGATAAATGTTCTGAAGAAAAATTAAGCCAGTGATGATGCTCATGGTGATTTAGTTAATTTTGTTAGAATGGCCTCATCACTGAAATAATTACACTGAATAAAGAACTGAAGTTAGTGAGGGCAGAGACATCCTTTACCTATTGTCATACTTTGAATGTTGATACTTGTTAAAATAATGTTACACAGAATATAATTCCTTGATATTTTTTCCCCTCCATTTCCTTCAAGGAAACTTCTGGAGAGTAGCTTTAATATATACAAAATTAAGACAGTAAAGAGAGGTTAAGAGTGATGAAGTGTTTCATATAACAGTGAAATTTGTGAAACTGCCAGCATTTATCAGTAGAATACACATGTAATGAATGGTGTTTATGAGGTTAAAAACTAAGAAAGAAAGACTGAATCTCACAAATGTTTCTGATTTTCTAAAATATAAAAGAAAGCGATGTCCCAATTCTAATTCTTTTGGCTTTTTAAGAAGCATTGCTAATTGACTATCAAAGAATATTTGTAACTGTATTTACTCTTTGTTGTTGGGTCCTTTTTAAGGGTCTGTTCTGGGACACCTGTGGTTGTCAGTCAGACCAAAAATGTCTGTTTACTTCCAAGGTAACCCTGTGCTCTGAAGCACACCATTGAGGGGGTGGCAAGAAGGGCAGAGAGGAGAAATGTGTTGGTAAGATAAATGATTAACCTGGGATGCATCACTCATACATAATCACATAAAGCAGACTACTTAAGAGTAGACCTCAGAAAATGGTGTAGAAGAAACATAAAAATAAATATGATTTTTATTATTGAGAAATGCTACCTTATCTTGAAATATTCTAGTGTCTTCTTTCAAGTTGAAATCCAAGTACAATGACTCCTGAGGTAAACAACGTACTATACAAATGCTTCTGACTTTTGTCTGCCCTACCATCAAACCTACATTTTAATGGCTGTGTCATCCTGACAGACTCCTGAGGCTAGACAGAAAAGGTGAGGCTTGCAAAGAATTCTTAGGATCAATACAAAAATGTGTCAAGCCAAAAGTAATGTGTACTCAGTCTCAGAATACAAAGATGTCTAGATGGAATTAGTATCATCAGGTGATGTACTCATCTCCAGTTCAGCTTGAAAATAACTACAGGCTGAAATGAAAACAGCTCAAGCCAGAATGACTGGAAACCAATGTGTAAGCCAACTGAGCTACAATTGTACAGTGAAGGAGGATCCTATGAAAATGCCAGCATATGGCAGAGAAAACCGTGTATATCAAGAACATTTTTCTTTCCTCGAAATTTTTAATGTTGTCTTGAACTAGACAGGGTTCATAGTTTGGCTATTTATAGTGCATTAATGAGTCTGCAAATGAAAACATCATGTCCTTTGAAAGTGTGTAAGCTTTTTTTGTTTTTGTTTATCTATATAAGTTATTGGTTTTGATGGCCAAGAGTTTAGAAGAACTGAATGACTTTTTCTTATGCCAGACTATAAGTTAAATGTGTCCCCTTGTCAGCTTTCATCCATTTATTTGCTATTTTTTGCTTACATTGGGGGTAAACATGGATTGGTAATGACTTGGATGATTCTAAGCTTGGAAGGATCACTTATTTGACCAAACATTTGCTAAGTGCCTCTTTTTAATTTTTTACATGGTGTACTCAGAGAAATATAAGGAATTTCTGCATTCAAGATATTCATCTTTACACAATGATAGAATTTATGCTTTAGAAGTTGTGTACAAATGGGCCTGGATGGTGGCTCATGCCTGTAATCCCAGAACTTTGAGAGGCTAAGGCAGGCAGATGGCCCTGAGTGCAGGAACTCCAGACCAGCCTGGAAACATGGCAACATGGTAAAACAAAAAAAATTAAAAAGCTGAGTGTGGAAGCATGCACCTTTAGTCCCAGCTACTTGGAAGGCTGAGGTGGGATGACTGTTTGATCTGACAGGAGGAGGTTGCAGTGAGCTGAGATCATGCCACTGCACTCCAGCCTGGGCAACAGAGTGAGATCCTGCCTCAGAAAAAAAAGAAAAGAAAAAAAATAGATACACACACACACACACACACACACACACACACACGCACACACACATGGCTTTGTTTACACAAAGCAGAGTAACTAAACAGTCTGTGAAGGTAGAAAAGACTACTAGTTTTCCTGAAACTCAATCTTTTTTCCATAACAATAGAGTTTTGGCTAGGCATAAGTTCTCCTTGTGTATGGCTGTGTTACCAGCCTTCTCGGCAGCCAGGTATAGCCATGTTATTAAGTCTGACAAGCTGAATGTCAGTGGCAGTTATATGAGCTAGTTCTGGAATTTTTCCTTCAAAATAGTTGGGGATTTTATTTTCAAACAATGGTTCACTTAGGCTATATTCTGTTTGATATCTTCTGGGCAGGAAAATCAAAGTTCTAGAAAAAATGGTGTGTATTAGGTGTAAAAGGTACTTAGATCCAGTAGCATTGCTAATTGAATACCAAAAGTGTATGTAGTTGTAAAGGTATGATATTTCATGTGTATGCAATGTACTGTATTATAATGATATAATTACAGAAACTCACGTTAATACTACAGAATATATTATTCAGGGCTAGGAGCTTAAGATGTATGCCAAGGGCGTACGTGCATCACTGGCGGGGAGCAAGAAGCAGTTTTTGCTGATGGACCTAGCAATAACTCATGCATTTAAATATTAACCACTTTGACAGTCTTTTGCTTCTGAGTATATTTATGAAGGAAAGTTACCATGGATGTGTAACTAATAAGTTATATGTGTAACTTCTTAAATGTAAGTGGCAGTAAGTGCTCTGTCCAGGTTCCACATCCATGGACTCAACCAACTGTGGACAGAGAATATTTGGGGAAAAAAAACACAATGAAAATATCCATATAGAAATAAAAATACGAATAAGAAAACAATATAACATAACAACTATTTACATCGCATTTACCTTGCATTAGGTTTTATAAGTAATCCAAAGTTGATTTAAAGTGTACAGGAGGATAGGGTAGTTATATGCAGATACCACACCATATAATACCAGGGACCCGAGCACTTGCAGATTTTGGTATCTTCAGGGGTCCTGCAACCAATCTTTCTTGGATAACCGGCTTTGACTTGGGATATACACAATCCTTGCACATTTGCCACATGTAATTTAATTAAATTGATAACACAGATAGGTCTTGTTTCACTAAAACAGTCTTTCTCACATATAAACAAGCATGCCACTAAAATGATTTTAGGTATAAGATGCACTGTGAAGTGTATTTTGCCTTTTTAATAATTATACCTTATTTAACAGTGCAAGAGACTGTTCTTGTATTTAAGCTTTACATTGAATTTTTTTCTTCTGAGCTGAAGCATAAAGGGATAACCCAGCTCACACACATGTGTGTCGGGGGAGTATGTGCACATATTTACATATTACTTATACATCAAATATGGGATCAAATGTTGCTTGTTTATTTTAGTATAATCAATAACATTTTACTAAAGTCAAGTCCTCTTGCTCATTATGCCATCATATGTATACATGTTGGTAACTTTTGACTAATCTTTAGAACATATTAGTGTTAAAATTCCATATAGTGAGTGCACTATAAGGTTTCACATGCTTTTAAAATTCCCCAATAGTTTAATTGCTATTTGCTAACTAAAAAGAAGAAAAATTTGATTTGAATATTATTCATATATATTGTTTCTTCTCTTCAGTAAGTAATCTGTCCAAATAAATTAATGACTATAAGGTGCCAAAAGAAAAACAAGAATTCAGAATAAACACAGGTAGAAAGGCAGCCTTTGCAGCCTGGATGCTACTGGCTAACACAAAAGTGGGTAAGACAGATAGAAAATCTGGCCAATGAAAAAGAGTGAAATAATGCATTATATACCCAAAGAAGATATTAGTTATTGAATGAGGAGTGGTAGGATATCATTCAGAATTAATTCCAGAGCAACTTTGTCTCATCTAAACTTCTAATTCACCTTTAAACAATCTTCTTCATGAGAAACATAAAATGACAAATTTGCCTTAAAATCATGTGGGTCATAAGGTGAGAACTGAATGTTTAGGTGTAGCTGACTAGTGACAGGAAAGGTAATGTCATTTAAGATGATGGGAATGTTTGTTCTTGACACTGGACTCTAGTAAACACCTCCACTGAAAAAAATATTGACTGCTGATTTTCAAACTCTGAATAGAAGAAAAGTAGAAAGATTGTGTGTAACATACATTACATATCAAAACCAAAATATACTCTTTAAAACAAAGAAAAGTTATTTAAAACATAAGCCAAGAGTAATCCTTGGAATTGCTCTAAGAGATTTCTTTTCAGCAAGTACCGCCAAAGTATTCATGATACTATAGTATAATTCAATTTCGACTGTTACTTAGTGGAAGATACTTTTTAATTAATCCTTATTTTGTTAGGGTAAGAAATATACTCAAGAAAAGATACTTAAGTTGTTTATAAACATTGTGTTAATGTTGATCATTAATTTAGAGTCAGAAAAGGTAATACATTAACAAGAATAATACAGCAGACATCATGTTCTACATTAAAGAAAAATTTTAGGAACATATGCCAGTAAGATTTTTTTTTAAATCACCATCATTACATTTTTATTTGAATTCTAGTAATGATAAAAACTATTAGTTCATTTATTACAAAAATGTATTAGAATTATTCTATAATGAATAGATGCTTATACTCTTCTAGTAGCTTAGCATAATTTGCCATATTCTTATTCAGAACATAAAAGTGTATGCTATGTAAAATTTTCATCCTTGTGCTCTTATATGTCCTTTTCAGGATTTGAATAATTAGGATTGTGGTCTCATACTCAGACTTTAGGCAATGAGAAGATTAAGTGGGGAGAGCTGAAGAAAATTGGATACCCTTATTAATAGATTCTAAAAACTTATCCTTATGTTCTTGAATTTAAAAAGAAAGAAAAATAACATTTTCTCCTGGTTGGAATATGCTTCCAAATCAGCAGCTACATATTTTTCAAACTCTTCAAGAAAAAATGAAAATGTGTTCAGTATAACAAACTTGATTGGATTCCATATAGAACTATAAAGCAAATAAAGCACATAAAACTACCAACTATGCTAACTCTTATCTCTGTAAATACAAAGACGATGGATTTGACTTTTGAATTTTATCATTTTTTGAACAGTTTACTGTTAAACCTCCTAAGAAAGTACCAGTTTCCTCCTTTTCATTTCTTAAATTGAGTGGCAAAGTTATTTAAACATAAATTGTTTTTATATACTTAAAATACTTTTTTATGAGAAATATTTAATCTAACAAAACCTTATAGTTATAAATCATAAAACCCATTTGTTCATAATTTCAGCATGCTTTGTTTCTTTATTGATAATTTTAACCTCTATTTTTGGCTAACTTTTAGGAGATCTTATTTATCTCTGAGGATAATTGAATCTTCCCCAAGTATAACTGTAATTACAAATGACAGTTCTATGTATTACTCTAGCCCCATAATTTATTTTTATTTTTCCAAATAATGCCAAAAAGGCTTTCTTTTGTCCCTCACATTATATCAAATTAAAAAGATAATAAAGCATTTGGCACAATGTAGCCAGAGATAAATTTACCATGTCTTATTTTTATTGTCTATCATATTATCAGTAAAACTTGAAGTTGCTTCCTTGAGCAAAAAATAATTACAGAATATAATTACCTTTCAGAAAAGAATAATTGTATTATGTGTAATATTTTGTTATCTACTCCTTCAGCAATGCATGCTGACAATTTTTCAAAACTTTAAATCTTTTGTAAGAAGAATCTTTGTTTATTTATTTTTTATTTTTTTGAGACAGAGTCTTGCTTTATCATCCAGAGATTGCTGTAGTTCAGTGGCACAATCTCAGCTCACTGCAAACTGCCTCCCAGCTTCAAGCAATTCTGTCTCAGCCTTCCAAATAGCTGGGATTATAGGTGCCCACCACCAGGCCTGGTGAATTTTTATATTTTTAGTAGAGATGGGGTTTTACCATGTTGGCCAGGCTGGTCTTAAACTCCTGACCTCAGGTGATCCTCCCACATTGGCCTCCCAAAGTGCTGGGATTACAGGTGTGAGCCACCAAGCCCAGCCTGTAAAAAAATACCTTTACATCTTTGCTGGTTTTGAAAACTTTAAAAAAAAACATTTTGTGAATTTAAAATAATGTATTTAACTAATTCACTATTGTTAAAAAGTTTTCAATGCTCTTGAGGTAAATACATCTAAAACAACTTTTAATAACACATAAACATGAACACTTAAATTCTGCACTCCTGATTATGTATATAGGGTAGAATGCTAGCTCAGTTTGGGTTTTGGGAAACAACTTACACCAATTTTTGTTAAAATTATAGGGTCAATGATTTTTCTTTGAGGTAGTGAATATCTATATAACAACTGGATATTTTCCTCAGAAAAATATGTAATATCATAACATTAGTAAATGTTTGAGAATAAAATGCCAAACTATATATGAAAATGCAAAGCTGCACATAAAAAGAAATTAAGTTTATTAAATATTGTCTATCTAATGATGAGTTAGGTTTAAAAAGCTATTAAGTGACTCTTTCAACTGTTACGTATTGTCTCTTATTTTTCTTACTTCCCAAAGTCATACTGCTTAGGAAATTGTGCTGTATCAGAAACCACTTCAGGTCCCCAGTTGTCAGGTTCTAATTCATCATCCACACACTCCCTGACCTAGGGATCCTACTTGCTTCAGAACAAATACAGTGCTTTATAAATGGAAACAGGAAAGGCATAAATAAATGGACAAAGACAATGACATTCTACAACACATAGAGTCACATAAATGCAGTCTACCTTGGTTCTATTTCTAGTACTATTAATGATTATGTTAGTAAAGTAATTCTGGCAAGGTTTTATGATATTCCTATATAAAATATTTATGGGCATCCGTATTCTTTTCTTTGTGCAGTAGGTGTTTCTGAAAGTCATCTAATATTTGAATAAGATTTATGATACTTGCTATAACTTTATTTTCTTATTAATTCATATTTCCACATATTAGATATATTTATTGATTGAAATTTATTTGATACAGCATATGAAAATATGTACAAGGCACGACAGAGTAGGTTATACTATAGTAACAAACAAACTTCAAAGCCTAGTGTCATATAGTAGGAGTATCACAATAAGCCTCAATAAGAAACCTATATTTCACTGACCTAAAGTAAATTCTGTATCCACAAAACTCCAGGGAAGCTATTTTAAATAGAGTGTCTCCGTAATCCAAGCTGCCTTGATGTTATGGCTCTACCACCTAGACAGGAGCCTTTTAGTTAGCCACAGCAGGCAGACAGAGTGTCAATAACAGGGCAGCAGTGTTTCCCTGCCCCTGCCCAGTCATATTAGGCAGAACATTATGTAATCTACCTCAAGATCTTTGTAAACTCTAGAGAAATTATACTCAACAAGGAGGAATAAGAATCACATCTCTTAAAAAGACTAATGAGCCACAGACATAAATAAGTTGAGAATGGCAGGTTTTAAGAATGACTTAAAGAAAGGCAAATTTGAAGTTTCTCGGTCAGTCACCCACAGGTGTTTGAATATACTTTATTTAATAAACTATATTTAATATGATTTTCAAAGCAGTATAGTCAACTGATAAAGAAGCTAGGGTTATGAAATTTAGACTGAAATTGGCCAGTTGTGACCTTAAACATGACACATTATCTAATTTATCTGTACTATAATTCCCTCAACCAAATACTGGCAATAATAGTCATTCATTAATCATTACTATTTCCCTGACATATGTTATTACATGTGGATGAAAGACATCTTCTATGCTGGTATGCCAATATCCAAAACATTACCAGTGGGATTTCCAAACTCATCATAACTATATTACCAAGTTTGGAAATTCCATGGTACATAGAAAATACACTGTTTTACTTTCCTGGGCTGTGATGTATGTTAGCATCATTTTATTTCATTTGTAAGAAAGATATAACTTTGAGGAAAAATTATATCAAGCATTTCTTATATAAAAAATTCGCATGGGTAGAGATCTCTCTGACTTTAAATAACTATTAAAATTTTCTGGCCACTTATTTCAGTTTTATTGTATTTTCAGTTACAAATGAGTTCTTCTCTTAAACATGCATATAAATTTCCAGCACAAAGTAGAAGACATGAGCCATTTGCCACTTAGAAAAGTAATATTACAACTAAGATTTTATCACCCTCTCCGTCTGTAGAATAGTTCCAGTATATGAGATCCTATATTTTTTAAAAAGGTAAGAGTCCTAACAAGAAAGTAAATTATTCTTGCCAGATTTTAAGATGTTGGCATTTTTGAATTATTACTTAATAAATTTTAAAGTAAGCTTGAAAGCAGAAATCATTTCTAAAGATTTATATGATGAGGCAGTCCAGTAAAGAGTCACATTTTTGTGAACCTGCATTACCAGTAGTTTTGTTGTAATAATAACACCGATTATCTCAAATATCTTATGAAGTTAACAAAAGAATTTTCTATAATCATTGTATTTAGTTACTAATTAACTTAAAATCCCATGCAGTGGGTGTCATTGTGGAAAATACAGGAGCCACTAAAGAAATTCTGCAGCTTATTCTTAACTCCCACCAAATATTTCATGGAAAAATACTTCCAACTTAGTTTGGGTGAGTTTAATCATGAAAAATCTATAAACTTTATGATTCCTGGTGTAAAATTTACATTTAAAATGTTCATATCAAAATCTGCACTTCCTGAAAGAAAGCAACATCGTACTTGGTTTTTGATGATTTCTGCTGCTACTATAAGTCATCTTTTTAGCCTTCAAAATGTTAATCATGGCATGTGGCAATCATAAGATGAATTTAAAACACTGCATATATAAATACTTTTAACATTATGAATTTTAATATTTAAAATTATGCACACACACACACACACGCGTGCGCATGCACATGCAGAAACGAGATGAGAGAAACATTTGTTTGCCTTAAATGTTATAGACTTAAGGGTTTCCTGTGTTCATTCATTCACTATTCACATACTACCTCCTATGAATCATTCTCCTTCTTCTGAAAGTGTACAGTCTAACTGGACAAGAACAATCAAACACAAAGTTATGAACCAATAATATAATTGCTTTAGTAAGGGTCACATTATATAAGCAACCTGAGCATAAAAAGAGGGACATACAAGGTGGCTGATGTATCATAGAAGGCATTACTGAGGACAATGTAGTTTCCAAGATAAAGTTGAAGGGATACACAGAGGCTTTCTGGGTGGATAGACTGAGTAAGAGCATTCCAGGAAGAAGGGACAGCATGTGTCAACCTATGGAAATACGAGAGAGCACAGCAAGTTCCTAAAACATTTGCCATTTAAAATAATAATAGAAAATAAGACACTGATTCCCATTCTTACAAATAAAAATAAGTTTCCAGAGTTCAAGAATATAAGTGTCAGGCTTGCATATGAACTTATGACTGTCTGACTCCTTAAACTGGTACCTTGACACTATATACTCATTTATTCCTGGGGTGAGGGAAATGAGAAAGAACGAGTATTCACAAAATCAGTAAACTTAAAAATCCTGTCCTGTCTAGGAAAACATATAACAACATACTACTCAGTGATTAAATAGAATATTTTAGAAATCTGTTCAAGATGTGAAAGAATCAAATTTTAATAATCTCACCACAAACTCTTTCTAGCAGTCAAAACTTGAGTCTGCTGTACTTCTAGTAGCTTGCCTTCTCTGGATGTATTTCTCAAGTAGTAAATGAAGGAACAAACTATAATATTTTAAAATAAACATTTATCATTTGTTAAAATTTGGCCCTATGTTATAATGTCTGGTGGCTTTTTTATTATTATACTTTAAGTTCTGGAATACATGTGCAGAACATATTTACATGGGCCATTTTGGTTTGCTGCACCCATCAACCCATCATCTACATTAGGTATTTCTCCTAATTCAGCTCTATATCATAACTTGCGTATAAAAATAAATCTATATTCTATATTTCTCTGATTCTTATAAAAATCCTCAGAAGGAGTTAAGTCAGCATTATTACTTTCAGCTTTAGGAGGACAAAATTAACTTTTATAGAAGATACGTGATCTATCTAAACTCACACAGCTGATATATAGCTGAGTCAGATATTTGAACCCAATTTTTCAGATTTCAATTTCAGCACTTTCTTCAATACTGTATCTAATGCTAACAAAACATAAAATTATAATTTGAAAACATTCTAACTTCAGCTTCAGTTGAAACATTAAGAGACATTGTGCAAACTGAAGACATACACTAAAAAGTTCTAACTGAGAGAAAAAAACCTGAGCTATAGACTCTTCCAATACAATACCAGAACAACTGAGCAAATACAAAATATGTAGTGAGTCATGTGAATGCTTTAAAGAACAAAACATGTAGAAATTTGAAAACTAAAGGATGGATGATTTTTAAATGCTGTCATTTTTGTATTCACTTAAGATAAAATTCATTGAGCTTAAATTTTTTCATGATTCTTGAAAGGTAGAATTAGCTATTGAATTGAATCAAATGGATCAATGAGCTTTGGCTAAAACTAAATATCACCATTCAGTTCAATATTTCAAAGAAGGTAAGTTTAGGACAAGGAATACTAAGAGAATGTAAAACTATTTTTATATTTCATAATGATATATAAATGTATACCATATATTTATTTTAACTTTATAAATTATTTGATATTTCAATTTGGGTTATGTATTTATATTTTAATTTTATATAAAATATAAGTTAAAACATTTTGAAAAACTGTAACAATAGGCAGATAGCAAATGCCAGTAAGTGAACATATTTGAGGTTTTTAAATAATTTATTCACCTAGGAAGTCAAAGGAAATCTGAAATTGGTTCTTTACAAGTTGCCAGAAGATTCTTGCAAGGACTGACAATTTGTAACTGAATTCTTAGCTCATAGTATATGTGTGACTTTCCTCCATCCAACAAGAGCACTTCTTATGACAACCAGAATTCATCAAAAATTCAAAGAAATTTCAAAAGAAGAGATCGGAATACAGAGAAAAAGTCACTGGAAATTATTTTTGCTACTGTTCTTTAATAGTTCCTTGATTGAGAGATAAGCAAAAGGATACTGAACACGAATATGCTTATCCTAGAACTTTATCAAGGGTGTGGCTCTGTCTATGCTTGGTTAGCACTGAATGACAGCAAATTTTGTTTTAAGCCCAATATATAACTCAGATTTCAATAAGAAATGTTTGCTATGACAACTAATTTTCCTTATAGGATTATTTTCCCACTAAAGCCCTACATATCTTATTTTGATTAAATGAATATGACTTGTTTCCTTGTGTAGGTCATGCTGGCCTTAATTGGGAGCAGAAAGTGGTTATTTTATAATGTTGAGGAATAATTTCATAATCATTACAACACCCACACAAATAGATTTAATTCATTTATAAACTTGAGCTTCGTCAGGAAAATACTACATTAACTGGCTTTTCAAATGCCAGAGAATGGTTCATTAGCTTTAACTGTAATATTATGATGACAATTCATGTAACAGAATGAAGAACCATATCTTTTTATCCACATAAAAATAATGCAGTCTCTGATGAATTTAGGATTTCTGACAGTTTAGTTATCAAACCTTGATATAAATTCATGCAGCATATTGAAAAGGCATATTTCCACTGTTATGGGACATTTAAACTGACAAGAAATAGGACTGAACAATGATTCTTTGATCTAAAAAGATTCCGTATGGTATGTAATAAGCATTATGCCACCTGGTATTTACATAGAAGAGATTGAAAATAATCTAAATTTTCAAGTATATTCTGATTAGAAGCAGCATGGATAGAGGTCCTTGGTGAATAACTACTTAGTACACTGATACTTTTAATAATGGTTTATGGGGGAAAACGTAGCTATATCACTTATTCCTGCAAAAATGTTTGTTCTGCTAGAAACAAACAATATCTACACAAACCATAAATTCCATAATCTAAGATAGTTTAGGGATTTTGATTCACTGTATGTGGAATATTTATCAAGTGACAACAACAAAATAAAATAATAAAAAGCAAAAACAAAACCATGTATTGTATACCTAATATGTTCCTGGCATTATGCTAACAGTTAAGCATGAGGCAAGAGACATCTCTCTTAAAGAAGCTTAGATTCCCATGAAAAAAAGACTGTAAAGCAGAGATTTGACAAGCTCCTTTTCCAGGAAGGGCCAGAGACACTGTAAACACCGAGGAGAGCTAGTGGTTTGGCGTAAATACAGGACAATCGATGAAGCTCATCAGAAAAAATATCAGATAGACATCTTAAAAGATTACTAAAATCTAGCAGGGTGGGTGAAGGAAAAGATGCACACTCAGACGGAAGAAACACATGATCCAAAAATGCCAAAGGGCAAAGTGTGTTGGGACAAGAAAAGTGCTTTAGTAGTTTAGAACACGCCCTACAAGCTATGAAACTGAAAGGAAAGGCAAGGCCACATGAGAAAGAACTTGAGCTGCCCATTAAGGAGTCTAAATTTTATGTGAAAATCAATGGGACATCCTTAAAGAAAGTATCTTAATTAAGATCAAAGTATATTAAGAAGCTTACCTAGTTGGCAGCTTCAAAGATAAAACTCATATACAGCAAGGCAGAGAGAGAGAGAGCTATATGGAGATACTTGAAAAACTTTGAGAAATATCTTAAAGTTATCGTAGAAAACATAATTAACCTTAGCTCAAATCCACTTTTGCGGAGGGTGGGGGGCGAGAAGTGGGAGGCACTAAACTGGATTGTATAAAAAAGTAAGTCAATTAAGTATTATAAAATGTTTATTCAAAATACAAAAACTTTAACTGAGTGGTTACAAATACATAACTTTGTGTTCCCTGTAAAATTTTGTTTTATCATTTGTTACTTGAGTATCTACTTTGAGATAAACATTGTCGTAAGCATTAGTATTTTTTAAGAGTTAAAAATAGTATGAAAATCATGTGGATAAGTACCAAAAATTACATTTGATTAAAATATAATAATGTAATTCCAAGTTAAAAATAGATAGGTTTATTTTTAACACAGATGATGTAAGATAAAACCTACTGGAAAAGGGAATTGTAGGCCACCTTTTGAATTATTTTCAATCTGCACTTTTAAAAAGTGTGGTGATTATGAAAGTAAGTTTTTAAAATATAAATAAGCTAGCAGTAGGATCAACTATTTCAATTGCTTATATTTCTGGATTTATTAAATAGGGCAAAAAATGCAATGGAATATATAATTATTGTCTATATTGGATTTTCATGTAATTTCAAATCTTTTAAAAAATTCATAATGGAATCAGATAAACTTCAAAGTTGTATAATTTGAATGGTACTACCTTCATTCTTCAATAGTGTGTAGAAAAACTCATCAGCAAATTTTCTGTCAGGTAATTTTATGAGCTCAAATGTAAAACTCTTCTCCACAAACAAAAAACATTTAGAAAGAAAAAGCCAAACATGGTTCATTAACATATAAACATTTTAATTTTGTCTATGTCTACGAGCAGGTCTATCCATGTGTTTATGCATTCCAATTACAAAGGTATTAGATATCTAAGGATTTAAGTGTTTATACCAGATAGCTCTTGGATGCATCCTAAAGGTATGGAAGGTTCCTCCTTACAACAGCACAGATATTCCAGAAGAACAATTAAGTTCATTAGTATTCTCATAAATGAGGAGCAATTTAAAGCTAAATCATTTCTAAGGAGTAAAGAGCTTTTCAGATTTGCATATGAATCACTTCTTATAAAAGAGTTTCCTGCTTTCCAATTTGATATGATGAATGTACACTGGTTATTATGGATTAAATTATGCCAGTTTATACCAGTAAGAAATAGGAGCAGGGCCTACGGGTAGGTTCTGTTCTCCAGCGACCAAAGAGACAGGCCATTATATTCTACTGCCTTCTTTATGGAAGAAAAATGAAGTAAATCAATATTATATTCAAAAATATTGTCTTAGGTTAAAGGAAAGCAACAACAAGATGAGGAAAAGCCGGGATACAAATAATCTTTATGATAATTAAATAAGTTATATTCTGAATTTAATAATAAATTATGCTAGGAAGCCTTGGAGCATTGGCAAGGAATATGAACATTCTAAGAGGACTCAGGCACAAGTCACTGAAAGGTATCATTTTCCAGAGACTATTCTAGTGAAGTCAAAGGATCCCTGATGGGAAAAAAAGCTAAGGGCACAAATCTGAAGTAAAGCTTTATAAAGGAAATTCAATTCACAGACTTCTAACTTCAGTCCAAAAAGTCCAGATTCATAAAGACTTATACTTGAAAGGCTGGTGGCAGCTATTCCATTTTGGAGACTTAACAGAGAGCTTTGATCCTGGAGTATTTGACAGTACTAAATTTAGCAGTCCTGTTTCTCTGTGGAAAAGGAAACCTATCAGGTAAGAAAGAAGTTCATAGTTAAACAAAAAGACGAATTTCTATTCATAGTTTTGATTATTTGTGCGAAATTTCTAGAGTTATCATTTCAAAAAAAAAAAGGAAAAGAAAGGAGATTCGTTACATAAAATGTCTATAATTTAATAAAGCAGGTTCTTCTTAGTAAAAAACTAAAAATCATTACAAATTTTGTGATTTTTTTTTCTAGGCCTGAAAACTATGAGAATGTTTTTATCTTTAAAATAAAAAACAAAACAAAACTTTAGCTTTCAAATGTATTAAAGTAAATTATTTGCAAAGAGTAAATAAAATGAATTAAGATTTTTAAAAAGCAAACTTTGCTCATTGCCCAGTGGACTAACAGCAGTAATATTAAATTTTGAAACCAACTGTTTATCAGATAATTTTGCATTGTTTTCCATTTTCAAATCAATCTGCCTTATACCACTTCTAGATCTATAAGAGAAGTGGAGAGGTGTTGAGGAATGGAGTTTAAGGAGAAAGTAGAGTGAATACCTTGCTTGCACACTGGAGAATCTCTAGCAAAACAGTACTTGAAGGAAAAGAGTAAATTACACTTATCAGAGTATCATCAAATTATCCTAAATCTCAAGAAAATTTCTGTTACAGAGCTTATACCTTCCCTCTAAAACAATGTCAGGGATTCAGCAATACCAATACTGAGTACACATCCAAAAGGAATAAAGTCAGTATGTCCAAGATACATCTGCACGTTTGTGTAGCATTGTTGAAATTGTCAAGGATATGGAATCAACCTAAGTGTCCTCATCACATGAAGAGATAAAGAAAACGTGGTATACACAGTTACGTGCTGTTTAACGCCAGGGATATATTCTGAGAAATGTGTTGTTATATAATTTTCTCATTGTGTGAACATTATCAGAGTGTACTGTACACACACAAAGGTAGATGTTGTAGCCTACTAGATACCTAGACTGTGTGGTACAGCCTATTGTTCCTAGGCTATAAATCTATATAGTATGTTACTGTACTGGATACTGTAGAAGTCATAGTATAATAGTATTTATGTCTCTAAATATTAAAAATGCAGTAAACATAAAGTCTAAAAGACAAAGTACACCTGTATAAAGTATCTACCAAGAATGGAGCCTGCAAAACCGAAGTTGCTCTGGGTGAATCAGAGAGTGAGTGTTGAGTGAATGTGAAGAAAAAGTTTTAGGGAATCTTAAAATCAATTTGTTGAGAAAAATCCACAGGAACCTCCCTCCTATTCAACTCCATAGCCTTAATCAGGAATGTATCAACAAAATTTCTTCACAAGGGTTCTTTGCCTAGGAACTGGTTTAGATAGTCTAAGAATTCTTCCAGTCCAAGAAATACATTAACTATGTTTTATCTTTTCTTTATTTGTAGTCCTTGCTATCTTTGGAAAACATCAGCAGATTAGCAGCTGCAAAGTACGTAAGCATGATTAAAAATAAGGCAGTGCCCCTGTGGTAGACTCGAATCTACACAGAAACTATTTCATTTCCCTTTCTGTGGGGCCTATCTGTGGGACATGTATATAGCAAGGATCTGCTGAACTCAGGCATGGCCACATGACTTGCTTTGGCCAATGAAAGGTGGGCAGAGGCACATTGTGTCTCCCAGATAGAAGATTACAGAGGGAGTGTATGGTATGGCATGTTCACTCCTCCATCATTTATGATACAGACATGTCCCAACACAAAGGCTGCCTCAATGCCCTGAGCTCCAAAGTGAAGGCAGTAGGAAGCAGAGCTGCAACTACAGAGAAATAAACCTCTGTCAAGAGACTAGCTGTACCCACATAATCAGCTAATCTATCTGGAGTAATAAAATCACTCACCTTCAGCATCGGCAACACCTACCAGGTCAGTTATTTTTCCCTTGTAGAGAAGCAAAAGAAGATTCATTTTAGGCGGGGCATGGTGGCTCATGCCTGTAATCCAAGCACTTTGGGAGGCCGAGGTGGGTGGATCACCTGAGGTCAGGAGTTCGAGACCATCCTGGCCAACATGGTGAAACCCCGTCTCTACTGAAAAATACAAAAATTTAGCCGAGTGTGGTGGTGCAAGCCTGTAATCCCACCTACTCAGAAGGATGAGACAGGAGAGTCGCCTGAACCTGGGAGGCGAAGGTTGCAGTTAGCTGAGATAAGGCCTCAGTACACTCTAGCCTGGGCAACAAGGGCAAAACTCCATCTCAAAAAAAAAAAAAAAAAAAAAAAAAGATTGATTCTAAATAAGAGCTATTTGTTATCTTTCCCTGTTTGGGGTTCTGTATAATCTTGGTTTCAATATATGAATTGTACAGATTATAAGCACAAACTCTCTAATGCCAAGATTTAAATCCAACTTTGTCCCTTTTCAATTGTGATCTTGGACAAGGAACTGATTTTTCCATGCTTTGCATGTTTCTTTTGTAAAGCAGGAATAATTATAATTTCTTCTTTACAGGATGCTTTGAGCGTTTACTCTCTCTTGTAAATTAGAGAGTATCTGGCAATGTTAATGCTATGGACGTCATTATTTACCACTAATATCACTATTATTATTTGCTATGAATGTTATTTGCCAAGGTGTCCACGGCTTCAATAGGTAATACATGAAGTTTTGTGTCTTTCTGAATTCAATTATAATTCATTAGAAAATTCTGTTGATTCTACATTAAAAATCCATCCTGATTGCAAATCAGTCAGATGACATCACTTATGCCTAAACATTGCAGTAGCTTCCAATTTTACTCACTGTAGAAAAATATCAGCCAATTGCACCCTCCAGGATCTGCATCTGGCCACACCTCCCCTGTCCCTTTCTGATTGTCTCTCTTGCTGTTCCTCACCTGCTTACTTTACTCCAGGGAGCTGTTCTCCTTGCCCAGTTTGTCCTTAAATACTCCAGGAAATGCTTTTACTTTAGGTCCCTTGTTCTAGCTCAGTTCTCTGCCTGGAATGATCTTTCAGGAACCACTAATGCCAAGATCCTTACCTTCTTCACATCTTTGTCCACATGTCATCTTCATAGGAAGGCAAACAGAGACCACCCTTTTGTGCTATTTTGTTTTAATTACAAGTCTCTTCCCCATCCCCCATACATGCTCTGGCCCCTATAACTCTCATCTACATTTGCTTTTTCGTTTGTGTCACAGCACTTACCTTTTAACATCGTATGATATATGTATGATACGTGCTCATAATTATCTTCTCTCTGCCACAAAAATGCAAGCCTTATGGGGAAAGGTTTCTGCTTTTGTTCATTGATTACAAGTAACTAGGTACTGGCTGGTACATAACAGATGGTAAATATTGTCTGAGTGAATGAACAAACTGAGCATACTGTGAAACTTTCTTTTTAATAAACAAAACTGGTTAGCAGTTATCAATCCCATCACAGAAAGTTAACGTCTAATAAACAGTGCCTATTAAAAGAAAGAAAGTGCCAAAAGGTAAATAAAGCCCAAATGATGAAGTACACAGATAAAATGAGGGATTTCATATTCATGCAGACTCTACATCTGAATTGAGGAAGGTCAGCTATTTCAAGCTAATAAGGAAATCATACCCTGAGAAGCCCTGAGACTGCAGCACTGTTTAGATCTGTACTTTAATATTTAATTTCATATATTTCCTGAAGGAAACTGATTAATAATTGCAACCAGTGAAGCATGTACTTTAAAAGATTGACCCCCGCAAGCTGTTGTTTTTTGAAGATTAAAATAGTATCTTTTTTCTTATAAAACCAGTCACTGATGGGACATCTTTTTAACTTAGAGTTGAAAATAAACTGAAGCAAAACATAAAAGATACCTAATTAACTACATGCTTTGTAGATTTTTTTTTAGGACAACAAAGCTGATTGCTGTACAGTTTGACACTTTGAGATGATCCTAAAAATATATTAATTTGAAACTTTTGTGCTTGTCAAAACTTTCTATTTTAAAAAAGTATCTCAATCCCCCAAAATT